>NW_006921851.1:4365840-4369623 GCF_000298275.1 Orycteropus afer afer
ATTTTGGTCAATGACATGAGACAAAGTATATGTGAACTGCTGTATGAAAAGTGAATTTACTCTGTAAATCTTCACCCAAATCCTAATAAAAAAAAAAATAAAAAAATAAGAATCATATTAAATTTCCAGAGGTAGTTAGCTTCAGTCACCATTTTTAGCTCATAGAATTAAAGATTTTTTTAAATGGGATCATCTAGTATATCCATTTCATTTTCCAATGAGCTACTTAAGATCTAGGGAGGTTATGTGATTTGTTTATGGTACCTGTTTTAGTCAGAATTGCCTAGAGAAACAGAACCAGTGATCTCTCTCTGTGTGTTTCTATCTATATCTCCCTATCTATCTCCCTATCTATCTATCTATCTATCTATCATCTATCTATCTATCATCTATCATGTATCTCTCATCTATCTATCAATTTACTTGTAAGGATTAGCTTATGCAATTGTGGAGGGCTGGCAGGTCCAAAATCCATAGGTCACGTGACAGTCTGGAGACTCCTGCAGGCTTGTATCCTAAGTTCTGTGTAGGTCAATTGATGGGGAAGTATGAAGTGAGAGTTCTGTCAGAATATCTATTTAGAGTATAGAAGCAGACCACACCCTAAAGAAACTCCATTTTTGCTCTTAAGGTCTTCAACTGATTGGTTGAGGCCTACCCACATTATATATGTTCATTTGCTTTATTTAGTGCTGACTGATTCAATCACATGTAACTCACTCCATAATAGAGTCTAGAGTAGTGTTTAGGCAAACATCTGGGCACCATAGCCTAGCCAAATCAAGACATAAAATTAACCATCACAGTCCCAAATTTTAAGGCACTCTGGTGGTGCAGTGGTTAAAGCATTCAGCTGCTAACCAAGTGGCAGTTCAAACCCTCCAGCTGCTCCACAAGAGAAAGATGAAGTAGTCAGCTTCCAGAAAGATATACAGCCTTGGAAACCCTATGGGGCAGTTCTATGTTATGAGGTAGAATTGACCTGATGGCAGTGGGTTTGGGTTTGGCCCCATTATTTTGAAACTAATAAAGGACCAGAACCTTCAACAATATTTTGCTCAGTGGTTTATTATTTCAAGTAATAATTTCAAGTGTTGCCTCTAACTGTCCTGTCCACCTGCATACCTGAATACAGTCATCTCTCCTTATCTGAGGGTTCTGCATCAGTGGATTCAACCAATGGTAGATCAAAAATATTTTGGGAAAAAAGCATTTAGTGGTCAAAACAATCCCTCAAAAGCTAAGAGGGAGCATAAAATACTATTTACATAGCATTTACACTGTATTAGTTATTGTAAGCTAGCTAGAGATGATTTAAAGTGTATGGAAGGATGTGCATAGGTTATATACAAATACTATGCCATTTTACCTAAGGGACTTGAGCATCCATGGGTTTGGGTATGGGGGGCAGGAGTCCTGAAACCAGTCTCCTGTGTATACCAAGGGATGACTGCATCTGTACCTTTAAGTTGGGTCCAAATTCCTGAGTTAATAAAGGAACAACAAAAAAGACTATTAGGATGTCCTTGTCAACCAGTGGATGGATGAGGAATCACTGTATTTTATGCATATAATGCACCTATGTAAATAACATGCTCATACATATAATGTACATAGCATGCATAAGAAACTAAGTCTGGGAGATTGTGCAGTTTGCAAAAAAAAAAAAAAAAAGTATAACAGGTGTTATTTGTGTAAAAATACACCAGTTCTGTTGCACTCAAGCCTGTGTCTGGTGTACCTGCAGGCTTGGGGTTTTGGCATGCCCACTCAGTGGCACCCTTCTTAGCAAGACCCTTACCGTGTACTGTTCTCTTTTAATGCCTGTTTTTTTTTTTGTTTTTTTTTTCCGCTTGTCTGGTCTTTACAAGCTGTCTGGTGCTATCTAGTGCACTTTCCTGAGTGCACATGTCTACGGAGTGGTTGCAGCAAAAGTCATAAAGAATTCTGGTTGTAACTCTTTTTTATATAAATAGTAAAAAACAGAAACCTTGCTGTTATCTGATGGGCCCTATTATCTGATGGGTCCTGACAAACACATCCCCCCCCCCCCACGTCAGTGTGTTGGCTGGTCCTGTCTCCCTGATGGAAAAAAAGGAAGAATGGGTGCCCTAAAATGTGGAGGGGCGGTATCTTCTTACTCCCTTATCGGAAAGTTTATGGTGCTGTGTTAGGAAGCTTTGTGTATTGTGTTATCTTAAACTGTGCAGTCTTTACAAAGGCATATTTTGAGATGGAGGATGACCATGAAAATCTTCTCTACTACATGTAGAGACAGACTTTAAGGAGCCTTGCTAAACCAAAAAGCAAACTCACTGCCATCGAGTTGATTCCAACTCATAGTGACCACCTTTGTGTTTCTGTAAAGGCTATAAATCTTTACGGAGGTAGATTGCCCCATCTTCTAAGGAGCCCTGGTGGCAGTGGGTAAATGCTCGGCTGCTAATAAGAAACGTTGGCAGTTGCATCCTACCAGCAGCTCCATCAGAGAAAGATGGGGCAATCTGCTTCCATAGAGATTGCAATCTTTGAAACTCTATGGGGGCAGTTCTAGTCTTCCCTATAGGGTGGCTATGAGTTGGAATCAACTCCATGGCAGCAAGTTTGGGTGTGTGTGTGTGTGTGTGTACTCCATTGCAAGGTACTTCATAGAATTTTCAAATTTAAAGATGAGTCATTCATTCATTTACTTTTGTGAAGTCTCTTTTTCAGCAATAACAAAAGTTTCAGCAATAAAACAAGTACAGAGTAAATAGAATTTAGTATCAGAGTTGAAATAACTGTATATGAGTTAAATAAAGATCTCATGAAATACTGAAGCACTGCCAATCTAAGTGACATAGGATTTTTCATTCCATTAATACATGAAATAGAATGAGAATTATTTAAAAATAGTATCTATCTCATTTTTAACTTTATTTCTTGCATATGTTTTAGAATATCAGTGCACTAGTATATATACTTAAGGAGCCCTGGTGGCACAATGGTTAAGTATTCAGATATTAACTGAAAAGTTTGCAGTTTGAATCCACCCAGTGTTTCCAAGAGAAAAAAGACCAGGCAATTGCCTTCTGTAAAGATTACAGCCTAGGAAACCCTATGGGGTAGTTCTACTTTGTCCTATGTGGTCACCATGAGTTGGAACCCACTAGACAGGACACAACAACAACAACAGCATATACACGTAATGATAAGTATATATGTGACTGCACAGTGTACATGTATATATATGTGTGTAGTGCAAGTTCAAAAGCTTTTTCACAAATGTGTATGATCAAACATTTGGAGACCAGTGCTAGATGCCCTAGGTCTGGTTCCAGACCCTTACATGGTCTTAATGGTTCTGACTTCATCTTGCTTTGAAATAATGATAACGGATTCTGAGTCCCTACAATTAGAGTGAACATTTTATTAATGACAAAACACTAATCTGGAAAAAAAATGCAAAAATGTTCCTTGAAAGAGATGATAATTTAACTGTCATCTAACTATGATTCGTATGGAATCAGAGGGATCTATTCAAATTTCAGGTCTATTAATTATCAGACTTATGATCTTGGGAAATTCTTTAACCATTCTGGGAATTGGTTTCTTCATCTACAAAATGATGATAATACCAACTTCACTGGGTTCTTTTCAGTTTCAGATTCAAACAATTTAGGAAGAATTTAGGAAGTAAAATAAGAGTGTCTATTGCAACCTTAGGAGCTCTGGTAGCATAGTGGCTAAAGCACTTGACTGCTAACCAGAAGGCTGGCGGTTCAAACCCACCAGCCACTCCTC
>NW_006921851.1:4370933-4391125 GCF_000298275.1 Orycteropus afer afer
GGCAATCCTACTTCCATAGTGATACTGCCTCGGAAACCCAAGGAGGGGTCGCTATGAGTTGGGGCTGACTCGACGGCACATAACAACAACAACAATATTTTCAAGGCTTATTCATGTAGTGGTGTACATCAGGACTCCATTTCTTTTTATGGCTACTTAATAGTCCATTTCATGAATGTAATACATTTTGCTTATCCATTCATCTGTTGATTGACATTTCAGTTGTTTCTACCTTTTTGCTGCTATGAAAAGTGCCACAATGAACGTTGGTGGGAAGTCTGTTTCTGTTTGCATTCCTGCCTTCATTTCTTTTGAGCATTTACCTAGAAGTAAAATTTCTGGGTCATATAGTAGTTCTATATTCAATTCTTTGAGGAACTACCAAAGTGTTTTTCACAGTGGATGTGCCATTTCACATTCCCACCAGTAACGGTTAAGAGTTCCAGTTTCAGGAAAAGGATAATTTTGAAGCAGAAAACCAACTGTAGAACACAGGTCCTGGACAGCATGAGAACTCTTTAACTCTGAGGTCCAGGACAACAGTCCTGGAATGTAGTAGATTGTGCTTTCATTCTCTTTTCCATCCTGCAGTGCCCGCCTTTCTAGGATACAGATCCAGGTCAGAACTATCAGTTGTATCATAGGAGTATTTCTTAGAAATTAATAAATAATATTACTTACAGGAATAAATATGTTCTAAGTTCCAAAGAATCAAATGTAAAATGACCTTTTGGAACTCAATCCCTGCTTAAACTGGAAAATGTCATATAATAAAATAGTTAATATTTTAATGCATTTAACTAATCACTGTGTTTAATGCTTTACATGGGTAATTCAGTGAACCCTCACAATAGTTCTGTAAGATTGGCACTGCTATTATGTTCATCTTACAGACAGGGATACTGAAATTTGGAAATGAAATAGTGGTCCAGGATTCAGATGCAGCAAGTAGACTCCAAAACAACATGCTCCTAAGGTCCATGGAATAGATCAGTTGTTTTCACTAGCAAACAAGAAAAGAGATTACCAATCCACAAGGCAATCTTCATGCTGTCTTCATCAGTGATTAAGAGCAGGGCCTTGAGTCAAATAGACATGATTTCAGGTTCTGATTCTGCCATTTGTTAGCTGAGTTACCTTTGGCAGGTTAATTATTTTCTCAGAAAATTAATACATTCATCTGAAAAATCAGGAAAAATGATGCCTATCTTATAGAAATGGTGTGATGGTTAATAATATGGCATTTATTAAGCATAAAGTGTGCCTGGCATTTCATAAGCATAATGATAATGCAATAATGATATTACATAATGCTTTCTGATATTCCTGCTTTGGTGACAAAAGTGTGAACACTAGGATGATGACTTGGAAATATGCAAGATATTGTTAATGATAGCACCAAAATAGCAGAATCAGAGAATACTTTCTATTCCTTTTCTTGATTTTTTTGAACTTTATCATGAGATATTAAGTAGAATATTCCCTCAAGCAATAGTACAGGTGGGCAGATAATCAAAAGCATTTTACACACCTACAGCAGTAGCAAAACTCATAGCAATTTAGTTATATTTATAGTCCTTTGTGTGATTACTTACATTTGATAAAAGAGAAAACAGATCCAAATTCTCAAGCAAAATTGATTTACTGGGTGGGATCAATCACTCAGGGAGAAAACAATAATCTCTTTTATTTGGCTTTACTATATTGCCTCTGAGATAGAAGCCACTGGAATATAAAAGGAAAAGCACAAAAGGCTTTACAATATCCTAGAAACTGATTTTAACTCTTAGGTTAAAGTTCTTTGGTGATTTACCCTTCTTTCTGCTCCCATCCCTGGATCCCTGGTAACCATTAAAGAATGTTTCTTTCCATGTATAAACCCTTTATAGTAGTGATCTCGTGCAGTATCTGTCCTTTTGTGATTAACTTATTTCACTCAGCATAATGTCTTCTAGGTTCAGTTCATGTTATGAGATGTTGCATGGATTCATCATTATTCTTTAACATTGCATAGTATTCCACTGTGTATGTGTACCATAGTTTGTTTATCCATTCATTCATTGATGATAACATAGGTTGTTTCCATCTCTTTGCCATTGTGAATAATGCTGCAATGAACATGGGTTCAATGAGCATGTATTTGTTTGTGTCATGGCTCTTATTTTTCTAGAATATATACTTAGTAGTGAGATTGCTGGATCATATAATATTTCTATTTCTAACTTTTTCATGAAGCAACATACTCTTTTCCACAGTTGTTGTGCCATTTTGCAATCCCATTAGCAGTATATGAAGATTCCAAACTCTCCAAACCCTCTCCAACATTTGTTGTTTTCTATATTTTTGAATTTTCCTGTTAATGTTGGGGTGAGGTAATATCTCATTGCTGTTTTGATTTGCGTCTCTCTAATGGCTAATGAGGAGCTCTGATGGCATAGTGTCTAAGGCATTTGACTGCTAACCAGAAGGCTGATGGTTCAAACCCACCAGGCACTTCTCGGAAGGAAGGTTGGGCAACCTGCTTCCATAGTGATACCCCTGCGCAAACCCAAGGAGGGTCGCTATGAGTCAGGGCCTACTAAACGACACATAACAACAACAACAATGGCTAATGAGGGACCTCTGGTGGCATAATGATTAAAGCATTCATCTGTTAACCAAAAGACTGGTGGTTCTAATCCACCAGCTGCTCTGCAGGAGAAATATGAGGCAGTCTGTTTCTGTAAAGATTTACACAGCCTTGGAAACGCTGTTGCACAGTTTCTATTCTGTTCTATCAGGTCACTGTGAATCAGAATTGACTTGATGGCAGGGGATTTGGTGTCTGTTTGTTTGTTTTGGGTTTTAATGGCTAATGATTGCCAGCTGCCTCTATGTGTTTGTTAGCTGCCCAAATATATTCTTTGGTGAAGTGTCTATTCATATCCTTTGCCCATTTTTAAATTGGATTGTTTCTCTTTATGTTGTTGAAGTGTTGACATTTCTATACATTAGTTACTTGTCAAATATGTCATTGCCAATTTTTTTTTCCCCAGCCTTTAGGCTATCTTTTCACTCTTTTGAAAAAGTCCTTTGATGTACATAAGTGTTTAATTTTTAGGAGGTCTGAGTTATCTGGTTTATCTTTTGCTGTTTGTACATTTTTAGTTTTATCTGTTATTATATTCAGGCCATAAAATAGAGCCCCTAAATTTGCTCCTATTTTTTTCTTTGATGACTTTTATAGTTTTAGCTTTTAAAAGTAGACATTTAACCCATCTTGAATTAGATATGGACCATTTACATTTTTCTGCAAATAGATATCTAGTTTTCCCAGTGCTATTAAAGAGTTTGTTAAAGAGACAATATAATTTCTTCCTCCATTTAATGGGCTTTGGCCCTTTGTCAAAGATCAGCTGTCCATAAGATGGATTTACTTCTGGGTTCTTAATTCTGTTCAACTGGTCTATGTGTCTGTTGTTGTACTAGTACCAGGATCGTTTGACTACCAAGGCTGTATAATAGGTTTTTAAGATCAGGAAGTGTGAAGTCTCTTACTTTGTTCTTCTTTAGTATTGCTTCGTTTATACGGGGTCTCATTTCTTTCCATACAAAGTTGTTCTGGTTACCTAGTGCCGCTCTGACAAGAAATATACTACAAATGAGATGGCCTTAACAAACAGAAGTTTATTCTTACAATTTGGAGGCTTTAAGTCCAAGTTCAAAGTCCCAGGCTCTAGGGGCTGGGTGAAAGCCCCTCAACCTTGGGGTCCAGCTCTGCCTCCTGCTCCCGGCCCAATGGAGCTAGAGGCATTTCTTCCCTTAGACAGCTGCTGGCTGCTGAGGCTGAGAAGCTCCTAGGTTGACAAGTAAAAAGGCACAGTCCTGATGTTACCAAACCACACGGCAAGCCATTAATTTAAGTCCATTGGAAGTTCCAAGGTCGGCAGAGCATAGCAGGTTGCTGAGCAACGACGCGGCTACATGCAGGGTCCAAGCATGCCATAAGCTAGAGACCATTCCCAAAGGCTTCCCCTTATATACAGGAAGCAGACCACATACTCAAAGGCAGCTACCAAGCTGCTTGTGGTAGATCCCACCATGAAGTTGATTGCCAGTCTCCTCATGGGGATTAACTACCACCAGCTGCCCAGCCACTCAACCAGGCCCAGCCAAGGTGACACATAAACCGAAATACCACAAAAGCTGATGCTTATAAATAGACTATCAACATTATGACAAATGCACAAATAGGAAAAGATAAACTAGATAAAAAAAACCTTCTAAAAATTAAATTCTTATGTGTACCAAGACTTCTTTAAAAGAGCAGAAAGAGAACCTACTAAAACCAAAAAAACCAAACTCACTGCTGTCGATTCGGATCTGACTCATAGTGACCTCTCCTTGGGTTTCCAAGCGGTATCACTACGGAAGTAGATTGCCCAATCTTCCTTCTGGAGGAGTGGCTTGTGGGTTTGAACCATCAGCCTTCTGGTTAGCAGTCAAATGCCTTAGGTACTATGCCACTAGAGCTCCTCAGGGGAACCTAGAGATAGGGAAAAATATTTGGCAATGACACATCCAACAAGGTACTTATCCCAAAAATTTATAGAAAACTTCAGCACCTTAACAACAAAAAAGATAAATGATCTAATTAAAAATGAGCAAAGGACATGAACAGACACTGTATCAAAGAAGATATTCAGGAAGTCAACAAAAACATGAAGAAATGCTCACAATCATTAGCTGTTAGAGAGATTCAAATGGAAACATCAATGAGATATCATCTCACTGCAGCAATAATAGCAAAGCTCAAGAAGACATAAGACAACAAATGCTGGTGAAGGTGTGGAGAGATTGGAACTCTCTTACACAGCTGGTAGGACTGCAAAATGGTGCAACCACTGTGTAAAACAGTGTGGCCCTTTCTTAAAAAGTAAGAAATAGAAATGCCATTTGATCCAGCAATCCCACTACAACATATCCTAAAGAAATGAGATCCAGGACATGAACAGATATGTTCACATTCATTGCAGCACAATTCACAATACCAAAGAAATGGAAAAAACCAAATGCCTATCAGCGGATGAATGGATAAACAAACTATGATACATACACACAATGGAATATCATGCTATTTAAAACATAACGAAGAATCCTCAAAACACCTCATAACATGGATGAACGTGGAGGACATTATGCTGAATGAAATAAGTCAATCACAAAAGGACAAATATTGTTATGAGTCCACTATTATAAAAAGTCACAGAAAGGTTTACACATGGAAAGAATCATTCTTTGATGGTTACCAGGGATGGGAGGCAAGGGAAAGGTACTAACTAGATAAGAGACACATATTGATTTGGGTGAAGGGAAAAGCAATATATAAAAAGGGGGTGACCAGCACAATATCACTAAGGAAGAGGAAGACATGGAAAAGTTCACAAGAGTTACAGACAACAAAGCTAAATACTATTACATGCACAATCCTGCATTATCAGTAATAACTAATATCAATCTATATGTAGATACATAGGTAGACAGCAAGATGATCAGGTATGTGTAGGCAAACGGGACTGTACCCATGACCATAAATAGGTTAGGCAGATGATATTTCCACGTATGTATTTGCACATGTTGTAACAATATCCATGTATATAGTAGAAAAAAACAGGGAGCAAAGTTATGAAAACTTCTTAGCCATAACCAAACATCTTGAAGAAATTAAGTCACTGGGTATGGGGGCTAAGAACCATACTCACGGGGGACATCAAGGTCAATTGGTATAACATAGTCCACAAAGATAATGTTCTACATCCTACTCCAGTGAGTAGCAACAGGGGTGTTGAAAGCTTTTGAGCAGCCATCTAAGATGCAACTATTGGTATCTCACCACTCAGAGAAAAGAAGAGTGAAGACAATCAAAGATGCATAGAAACAATTTATCCAAGGGACTAGTGGACCATGTGAACCTCAGCCTCCATGGCCCATAGACTAGAAAATCATATGGTGACTGGTTATCACTGCCAATCATTCTGAAAGAGATCACACTAGAGGGTCCTTGACAAAATGAGAGAATAATGTGGAACAAAACTCAAAATAATAATAATAATAAAGGTCAGGCTTACTTTCCTGACAGAGAATGGTGGAACCCCCAAGACTGTGGCCTTTAGTCTTTAGCATGGAGTTTAACTTACCCCCTTGGATCAACTTTCAGGCAAACAATAGACAGATCTATAAGGTGAGCAATAACACCAGAGAGGTGTGGACTCCTTAGAACAATCTACCATATGAGATCAAAAGGGCAGCATTTGCCTGAGGATAAAGTTCAGAAAGTAGAAATGGACAGGAAAGAAGGACAAATGGAAACAGAAACCACAGGGAGGAAGTAGGAAAAGTGCTGTAACATTGTGGGGACTGCATTCAATGTCATGAAAGCATATGAACAGTTAAATGGAAAACCAATTTACTCTGTATGTTTTCACAGAAATCATAATAAAAAGTTTAAAAAATAAATAAAGTTGCTATTTAGTTTTTCTTCAAGGAATTATGATGGAATCTGGATTAAAATTACATTTTATTTGTAGATCACTTTGGGAAGTATTGACATATTCACAATTTTAAGTCTTCCTATCTATGAACATGGTATATTCTTCCATTTATGTACATGTCTTCTGGTATTTTGTAGTGGTATTTTGTAGTTTTCCTTGTATAAGTTTTTATAAAGTCTCTGGTTAAGTTTATTCTTTAGTATTTCATGTTTTGGTGGCAATTTTAAATGGTGTTTTCTTGATGTCGTTTTCAGACTTTATAATTTTATAATTCAGAGTTTTCTTTGTTAGGGTACAGGATTCTGACTGATTTTTTTATGTTGATCTTGTACACTACCACATTGCTGAATCCTTCTATTAGTTCCAATAGCTTTTTTGTTGAGTCCATATTTCTACCCATTTCCAACTGAGTGTGGAAATTATCAAAAAAAATCTGTAATATCACACACAAGTAAAATCTTGCTGAAGATAATTCAAAAATGGTTGCATCAGTATATTGACTGGGAACTTACAGACATGCAGGCTGGATTCAGAATAGGACGTGGAACAATGTCCTATTTGGCTGAAAGCAAAGAATACCAGAAAGGCACTTACTTTTTTTCTTTTTTTAATTTTTCAAAATTTTTATTGTGATTTGGGTGAAAGTTGACAGAGCAAATTTATTTTCCATACAACAATTCATACACATTTTGTCTTGTGACATTGATGGTAGTTCCCCACAATGTAACAGCTCTCTTCCCACTTCTTCCTTATCGTTATCTTTTCCATGTGTCCTTCTCTCCCATTCACTTCTGCTGCTGGAACTGTCTCCCTGTGCATACACTGCCCTTCTGTTCTCCCATGATTGATCACCCCAAGGAATGTATCTACCTGATTTAAATGTTCACCCCATATGCCTGTCTATTCTTTGGCTGGAAGCCACAGGAGTGAGTTCAGTTCCAGACCTGAAGGGTAGCTGGGGACCGTAGTCTCAGGGGTTCCACCAGGCTCTATCAGACCAGCAAATCTAGTCTTTTTTTTTTTTTTTTTTTTATGATTTTGAGTTTTGTTCCACATTGTTTTCCCACTCTGTAGAGGATATCCTACGCTGATCCCCCTCTGAGTGGTTGACAATGGTAGCTGGAGACCATCTATTTCTTCTGGTCTCATGGTCATATGGGCTGAGGATCACATAGTCTAGCAGTCTCCTGGATTAATTGTTTCCATGCATCTTTGATTTTCTTCATTCTTCTTTGCTCTGGATGAGGAGAGACCATTGTATCTAGATGGCTGCTTGCAAGCTTTTAAGATCTCAGTTGCTACTCACCAAAGTAAGATGTAGAACAATGTTTTGTGTAGTATGTTATGCCAATTGAGCTTGATATTCCCTGTGACCATGGTCCTGAGCCCACAGATCCAACTACTTGCTTCCTCTGGGTAGCTGGCTGTGACCAAGAAATGACCACAACCTTGTTCCTTGTCAGGTCTACTATACACCTGGACATTATTACAGCACCTACAAATACACTTGTAGAAACATCGTCTGCCAACACTATACATGGTCATGGGCACACTACACCCTGCATAGACATACCTGATCATTCAGCCTGTCTGCCCATCTATTCCCCATATATCAATGTTTGCCTTCACTGACAATGCAGTACTGTACATGCAAAAGGGTTCATCTTTGTTGTTTATACTTCCCATGAACCTCCCTATGTCTTCCTCTTCCTCAATGCCACCATGTTGGGAACTCACATTTGGTACATTGCTCTTCCCTTCACCCAAATCAATACTTGTCTCTACCTACCCAGCAATGTTCCCTTCCCTTCCCGCCCATACCTGGTAACCAACAAAGTTTCCTTCCATATATAAACTTTTCCTTAGCTTTTTACCATAATGAACTAATATGATATTTGTCCTCCTGTGATTGACTTATTTCACTCAGCATAATTTCCTCCAAGTTCATACACATTATGTGGTGTTTTCCAGATTCTACATTATTTTTTATGGTTGCATAATATTCCATTCTGTGCATGAACCACCGTTTGTTTATCAGTTCCTCAGATGATAGGCACTTAGGTTGTTTCCATCCCTTTGCTATTGTGAATAGTGCTACAATGAGCATGGGTATGCATGAACATTCATATCCTGTCTCTCACTTCTCTCAGATATATACCTAGTAATGGGATTGCTGGATCAAATGGTGCTTCTATTTCCAACTTCTTAAGAAATTGTCATACTGGTTTCCATAGTATTTGTATCATTTTATAGTCCCACCAGCAGTGTGTGAGAGTCCCAATCTCTCCATATCCTCACCTGCATTTGTTATGTTCTGTCTTGTTGAACTTTGCTACTAATGCTGGGGCAAGATGGTATCTCATTGTTGTTTTGATTTGCCTCTCTCTAGTGGCTAATTATCATGAACATTCCTTCATGTGTTTGTTGGCCACCTGAATATCTTCTTTGGTGAATTGTCTATTCATGTCTTCTGCCATTTTTTAATTGGGTTGTTTGTCTTTTTGTTGTTGAGGTACTGGTGTTTCCTACAATTTTAGAGATATGTCCCTTGTCAAATATTCATTTTTGAATATTTTTACCAATCTGTAGGTTCTCTTTTTACTCTTTTGGAGTTTTTTGAAGCACATAAAAATTTAATTTTTAGAAGGTCCCATTCATCTAGCTGGGAACTCTGGTGGCATAGTGCCTAAGGCATCTGACTGCTAACCAGAAAGCTGGCAGTTCAAACCCACTGGCCACTCCTTGGGAGGCAGACTGGGCAATCTACTTCCATAGAGATACTGCCTCAGAAACCCAAGAAGGGGTTGTTATGAGTCAGAATCAACTCAACGGCAGAGCTGTCTGTACATTTTGGGTTATGTTTGATAGTCTATTTATGCAATTATTAGAACCCTAAGTTTGCTGCTAGTTTTTCCTTGAGGAACTTTATAATTTTAGGTTTCACATTTAAGTCTTTGATCCATCTGGAGTTAGTTTTTGTGTATGGTGTGAAGTATGGATCTTGTTTCATTTTTATGCAAATGGCTATCCAGTGTGATAGTTGGAGCTGTGTGTAAACTTGGCTGGACCACAATTCTGTGTGGTTTAAGCAGTTGGGATGTGATTATTCCCATGATGGGATCAGATGAATATGTTTTGAGCAGCCAGTCCGTTGAAAGGGAGTTTCCCTAGGGGTGTGGCCTGCTTCCAGTATATTTATGAACATTCTGGGAAAAGAGACATTCTTCTGTGGATCAGGATTCTGTTGTGCTGCCTACAACCATCCATGGGTGAACAATCCACCATTCGGCCTGGAGATCTTGGATTCATCATTTGTTGAAATCAACAGCCAGTATACTGCCTGCTAACCTTAAGCTCCTCAGCCCCTGCAGCTGCAAGAGTTGGAAGAAGCCACCAGCTTCACGTTTGATTCAAGAACTTCAGATTTGCTAGCTTCTATAAGTGTGTGAGCCATTTTCCTAAGATAAATTTCTCTCTCTACATATATATAAGCTTTACTGGTTTTGTTCTCTAGAGAACCCAGTCTAACACATTTGGTACTGGGAGTGATTCTAGAGAGACAAAAATCATAAGGATGGGCTTCCTAAATTGGTTCTCCAATTCGATTAATTGTAAAGAAACTAGTGATCCTGTCTCTGTTAGTAAGAGGGCCCAGCTAATCCATGGCGTGAAGTGGCAACATTAATATGCAAAATAGCACCACCAATAGATCAAGTACTTGTGAGAAGTGACGCTCTGGGTGATCACATATTTGATACTTTTTTGCAATTTTGTCAGCATGAGGAGTATAAGTAAGCTGGTTGGTTGGTCCTACTTGCACTAGACAAAGTGGTGAAAGAGCGAAATAAGCTCAGAGCTGCTGAGTCTTGGCTTCAGCACCACATTAAAGACCTCAGTGTTTCCAGTTGTGCTCTGAAAGAAAGCCTTATTTCTTCTAGTAACAGAGTTGATATTGCTGAAATCCAAACCCAGAGTCTTTTTGTAAGGATGGCTGAATTACAATGCCAATTTAATTGCCAAACCAGAATGGTGTCTGAAGTTAAAGTGAAGGCATTGATTGGAAAAAAATGGGATCCTGAAACCTGGAATGGGTACATATGGGCAAATAGTCAGGAAGATCAGGATACAGATCCTATAAATTCTGTTGAATCCCTCACATCTGAAAGGATTGCTGTAAAACCATTATCCCTTCCACCTCAGTTTGATGGGATTAGCACAACTGTTCTTGCTGAGTCATTGCCTGAGGGAGAGGCCATGGAAGACATTCCTAAATGTTCTCAGGAACTGCCTCAACCACCCATTGTTGCTGCTAGACTTATAACTAAAGTTAAGTCCAGGCGAGCCCCAAAAGGTGAAATAGGAAATGCGACTGAGGAGGTGGTATGCTACACCTGAAAAGACCTACTCATTTTGCTAACATGCACAGATGGAAACCTGCAGAATATGCATGGGAATGGCTACTGAGGGTGTGGGATAATGGTGCAAGGAATGTAACATTGGATCAGTCTGAGTTTATTGATTTAGGCCCACTAAGTATAGATTCTTCATTCAATGATTCCAGTCTAGAGGTTAGAAAAAGTTCTAATAGTTTATTTGCTTGGCTTACTGAGGCATGGATTATGTGGTGGCCTACCTTAAATCAAGTTGGAGCACCAGACCTGCCTTGGTATAATGTAGAAGAAGGTATCCAGAGACTTAGGGAAATTGGCCTGTTAGAATGGATTTATCAGATTAGACCCCTAGAGCCAGAAATGAAGTCTAGAAGACATGCCTTTCACCAGTACCATGAGGAATAAATTTGTGAAGGGAGCTCCAGCATCCTTGAACACTGCTGTGATTGCTATTTATGTAAACCTGATTTGACGTGGGAACTGCCCTAATTGAACTAAGAAACTTAACTATGATGGGGCTGATTGGACCCCATAGTAGTAGGGGCCAAGTGGCAGCAGGTAATCGACAAAGGCAAGGTGGGTGTGGTTACCGTAATTGACAGAAGAGTCGGAACACTAATCAGAATAGTCTGACTCATGTGGAATTGCTACTTGCTCATGGTGTTCCTAGTAGTGAAATACATGGCAAGCCTATTAAATATTTACTTGATCTCTATAGGCAGAAGAATTCTAGGTCACATGAACAGCAACTTAGATTGAATCACCAGAATACAGAGTCATAGCCTCTCAATCAATTCCCAGACTTGAGTCAGTTTACAGACCCATAACCCCTTGAATGAAGGGGAGGCCAGGTCCCTTTGAGGAAGGACCCCACTACATTGCCAAAAATCTATAATGTCAATATTTCTCCCAGTCTTCCCCAAAGGGATATGAGGCCTTTTACAAGAGTGACTGTTCATTGGGGAAAAGGGAATAATCAGACTTTTCAGGGATTATTGGACACTGGCTCTGAACTGACACTAACTCCAAGAGACCCAAAGCGTCATTGTGGCCTACCAGTCAGGGTGGGGACATATGGAGGTCAAGCTATTGATGGAGTCTTAGCAAAGGCGTCTCACAGTGGGTCCAGAATCTATCCTGTAGTGATTTCCCCAGTGCCAGAATGCATAATTAGAATAGATATACCGAGTAATTGGCAGAATTCTCACATTGGATCCCTGACATGTAGAGTAAGGGCTATTATGGTAGGAAAAGCCAAGTGGAAGCCATTAGAATAGCCTCTACCTACAAAAAGAATAAACCAAAAAAAATACCACATCCCAGGAGGGGTTGCAGAGATTACTGGCACCATCAAGGACTTGAAGAATGCAGAGGTGGTGGTTCCCACCACATCCCTATTTAATTCGCCTATTTGGCCTGTGCAAAAAACAGATGGATCTTGGAGAATGACAGTAGATTATTGTAAACTTAATCAGGTGGTGACTCCAATTGCAGCTGCTGTTCCTGATGTGGTTTCATTGCTTGAACAAATTAGTATATCTCCTGGTACTTGGTATGCAGCTATTGATCTGGCCAATGCCTTTTTCTCAATACCAATTTCAAAGGAACATCAGAAGCAGTTTGCCTTCAACTGGCAAAGCCAACAACACTTTCACAATCCTTCCTCAAGGGTATATCAGCTCCCCAACACTATGTCATAATTTAGTCCATAGGGATCTTGATTGCCTTTCCCTTCCACAAGACATCACACTGGTTCATTATATTGATGCCATTATGCTGATTGGACCTAGTAAGGAAGAAATATCGATGGCTCTAGACTTATTGGTGAGACATATGCATGCTAGAGGTTGGGAAATTAACCCAACAAAAATTCAGGCACCTTCCACGTCAGTGAAATTTCTAGGGGTCCAATCGGGTGGGGCATGTTGAGATATTCCTACTGAAATGAGGGATAAGTTATTGTATCTGGCTTCTCCCACAACTAAAAAGGAGACTCAATGTCTGGTGGGCCTCTTTGGAGTTTGGAGGCAACATATCCCTCATTTGGGTCTGTTGCTTTGGCCTATTTATCAAGTGACTCAGAAAGCTGCTAGTTTTGAGTGGGGCCCAGAACAACAGAAGGCTCTGCAGTAGGTTCAGACTGCCTTGTAGGCTGCTCTGCCACTTGGGCCATATGATCCGGCTGATCCAATGGTGCTTGAAGTGTCTGTAGTAGATAGAGATGCTGTTTGGAGTCTTTGGCAGGTCCCTATTTGTGAATTGCAATGCAGACCTTTGGGGTTTTTGAGCAAAACCCTGCCATCCTCTGCAGGTAACTACACTCCTTTTGAGAAACAGCTTTTGGTCTGTTACTGGGCTTTAGTAGAGACTGAATGCCTAACCATGGGCCACCAAATGACCATGAGGCCTGAGCTTCCCATCATGAACTGGGTGTTGTCTGACCCACAGAGTCATAAAGTTGGACGTGCATAGCAGGACTCCATCATTAAATGGAAGTGGTATATCAGAGATCAGGTTCGAGCAGGACCTGAAGGCACAAGTAAGTTGCATGAGGAAGTGGTCCAAATGCCAATGGTCTCCACTCCAGTCACATTACCTTCCCTGCCCCACTCTGCACCTATGGCCTCATGAGGAGTTCCTTATGATCAGTTGACTGAGGAAGAGAACACTTGTACCTGGTTTACAGATGGTTCTGGGCGATATGCAGGCACCACTCGAAAGTGGACTGCAGCGGCACTGAAGCCCCTTTCGGGGACTTCCTTAAAGGACAGTGGTGAAGCGAAATCTTCCCAATGGGCAGAACTTCGAGCCATGCATATGGCAGTTCACTTTGCATGGAATAAGAAATGGTCAGATGTGCAATTATATAGAGATTCATGGGCTGGGCTAATGGCTTGGCTGGATGGTCTGGGACTTGGAAGGAGCATGATTGGAAGACTGGTGAGAAGGATGTATGGGGAAGAAGTATGTGGATAGATCTCTCTATATGGGCCAAAGGAGTAAAGGTATTTGTGTTTCATGTGAATGCCCACCAAAAGGTGACCTTGGCAGAGGAGGACTTTAACAATCAGGTGGATAGGATGACATATTTAGTGGAAACCAGCCATCCCTTCTCCCTACCTACTCCTGTCATTGCTCAATGGGCTCATGAACAAATTGGCCATGGTGGCAGGGATGAAGGTTATGCATGGGCTCAGCAACATGGACTCCCACTTACCAAGGCTGATTTGGCTACCGCCACTGCTGAATGCCCAATCTGCCAGCAGCAGAGACCAACACTGAGTCTGTGATATGGGACCATTCCTTGGGGTGATCAGCCAGCAACATGGTAGCAGGTTGATTACATTGGACCACTTCCATCCTGGAAAGGACAGCATTTTGTTCTTACTGGAATAGATACTTATTCTGGGTATGGATTTGCCTTCCCTGCACGCAATTCTTCTGCCAAAACTACCATCTGTCAACTTACAGAATGCCTTATTCTGTAATAATATCCCACACAGCATTGCTTCAGATCAAGGGACTCACTTCACAGCAAATGCAGTGCGGCAATAGGCCTATGATCATGGAATTCACTGGTCTTACCATGTTCTCCATCATCCTGATGCTGCTTTGATAGAATGATGGAATGGCCTCTTGAAAACACAATTGTGGCACCAGCTAGGTGGCAATATCTTGAAGGGTTGGGATAATGTTCTCCAGGAGGCTGTATACACTCTAAACCAGCATCCAATATATGGTTCTGTTTCTCCAATACCCAGGATTCACAGGTCCAAGAACCAAGGAGTGGAAATGGGAGTGGTACCACTCACTATTGCCCCTTGTCACTCACTCAAAAAAACTTTTGCTTCCTGTCCCTGCTACCCTATGCTCTGTGGGTCTGGAGATCTTAGTCCCAAAGGGAGGAGCACTCCTACCTGGAGACACAATACTGATTACATTTTGAACTGGAAATTAGGAATGCCACCCGGCCATTTTGGCTTCCTCATGCCTTTGGATCAACAGACAAATAAGGGCATTACTGTACTATCTGGTGTGATAGATCTTGATTACCAAGGGGAAAATGAAATAACATTACATAATGGAGGTAAAGAAGAATATGCCTGGAATACAGGAGATTCTTAGGATGTCTCTTAGTACTACCATGCCCTGTGATTAAAGTCAATGGAAAATTACAGCAACCCAATTCTGGACTGCTAATGGCTCAGGCCCTTCAGGAATGAAGGTTTGGATCACCCCACCAGGCAAACGACCACAACCAGCTGAGGTGCTTGCTGAGGGCAAGGGAAATAAAGAATGGGTGGTGGAAGAAGGTAGTTCTGAATATCAGCTACGACCATGTGACCAGTTGCAGAAACAAGGACTGTGACTGTTATATTTCTTCATTGTATATGTGCATCAGATATTTTTGTTTCCTTCTGCTATGAACTGTGAAATATAAATAGTTAATGTGTTTTAGTTGTATGTCGTTAGCCTATCATGTTTTGTGCAAATGTTGTTGTTGTTGTTATTTGCCATCGAGTCGGCCCCGACTCATAGCGACCCCTCCTTGGGTTTCTGAGGCAGTATCACTACGGAAGTAGGATTGCCCAACCTTCCTTCCGAGGAGTGGCTGGTGGGTTTGAACCGCCAGCCTTCTGGTTAGCAGTCAAGTGCCTTAGGCACTATGCTACCAGAGCTTCTATTTTTGTGCAAATAGTACTTTATAATTGTCCTTATTTAGAGACTATATATCGTTAAGAAGATGAGTACAACTGCCAAATTGACAAGGGGTAGACTGTGATAGTTGGAGCTGTGTGTCAACTTGGCTGGACCACAATTCTGTGTGGTTTAAGCAGTTGTGATGTGGTTATTCCCATGATGGGATCAGATGAATATGTTTTGAGCAGCCAATGCATTGAAAGGGAGTTTCCCTATGGGTGTGGCCTGCTTCCAGTAAATTTATGGACATCCTGGGAAGAAGACATTCTTCTGTGGATCGGGATTCTGTTGTGCTGTCTACAACTGTCTGTGAGCGAACAATTCATCATTCGACCTGGAGATCTTGGATTTGTCATTTGTTAGAATCAACAGCCAGTATACTGCCTGCCTACCTTGAGCTCCTCAGCCCTTGCAGCTGCAAGAGTCGGAAGAAGCCTCCAGCCTGACATTTGATCCAAGAACTTTGGACTTGCCAGCTTCTATAAGTGTATGAGCCATTTTCCTAAGATAAATTTCCCTCTATATATATGTAAACTTTCCTGGTTTTGTATCTCTAGAGAACCCAGTCTACCACAGCCAGTTTTGCTAGCACCATTTTTTAAAGATACTTTTTTTTCCATTTAATGGTTTTCTGTTCTTTATCAAAGATTAGCTGACCAGAGGCGATGATTTTTATTTCTCAGTTCTCAATTCTATTCCACTGGTCTATGTGTCTGTCATTGTACAGGCAGTTTTGACTATTGTGGCTGTATAGTAGGTTTTGAGATCCGGGAGTGTGAGACTTCCTACTTTGTTCTTCTTCTCCAATAGTGCTTTGCTTATCTGGGGTCTCTTTCCTTTCCATATAAAGTTAATGACTGTTTTTTCCATATCCTTAAAGGATGTTGATGGAATCTGGATTGTGATTGCCTTAAATATATAGATTGCTTTAGGTAGTACTGACATTTTCACAATGTTCAATCTTCTTATCCATGAGCATTGTATGTTCTTCTATTTGTGTAGATCTTTTATGGTTTCTTGAAGTAGTGTTTTGTAGTTTTCTTTGTACAGGTCTTTTGTGTCCCTGGTAAGATTTATTCCCAAGTATTTTATCCTTTTGGTAGCTATTATAAATGGTATTGATTTATTTATTTCCTTTTGAGACACCTCTTTGCAGGTGTAGAAGAATCCAACTGATTTTTTTTATTTGATATTGTATCCTGCCACTATGCTAAATCTTTTAATAAGTTCCAGTAGTTTTCTTGCTGAGTGTCTTGGGGTTTCTATGTATAGGATCATATCATTTGCAAATAGGGGTAATTTTACTTCTTCCTTACCAATTTGGATGTCTTTGATTTCCCTTTCTTGCTTTAGTGCTTTGGCTAGGTCTTCCAATACAATGATGAACAGAAGTGGAGACAGAGGGCATCCTTGTGTGGTTCCTGTTTGCAAGGGTAATGGTTTCAGTCTCTCTCCATTGAGAATCATGTTGGCTATTTGTTTTGCATATATGCCCTTTATTATGTTGAGGAATTTCCTTTCTATTCCTACTTTTTCTGAGAGTTTTTATCAGGAATGGGTGTTGGATTTTATCAAATGCCTTTTCTGCATCATTTGATGTAGAATCCATCATATGGATTATATTTATTGTTTTTCTAATGTCAAACGATCCTTGTGTACCTGGTATGAACCCCACTTGGTCACAATGTATTATTATTATTATTATTTTTTGATGTATTGTTGAATTCTATTGGCTAGTATTTTGTTGACAATTTTTGCATCTATATTAATGAGGAATATTCATCTGTAATTTTTCTTTTTAGTGATGTCTTTGCCTGGTTTTAGTATCAAAGTTATGCTTGCTTCAGAAAATAAATTAAAGAAGATTCTACCCTTTTCTATGTTCTGGAATAGTTTGAGTAAGATTCATGTCAGTTCTTCTCCGAAAGTTTGGTAGAATTCTCCTGTGAAACCATCAGAGCCAGGACTTTTTTTTGTTGGTAATATTTTTATGCCTGTTTAATTTCTTCTTTTATTATGAGTCTGTTCAAATTTTCCACCTCAGTCTATGTCAGTTTAGGTAAGTAGTATGCTTCTAGAAATCTGTTTATTTCTTCTAGATTTTCAAATTTGTTGGGAGTACAATTCTTCATAGTATCCTATTATTATCTTTTTTATTTCAGTTGGTTCTGTTGTGATATTGCCCAATTAGTTTCTTATTCATGTTATTTATATTCTCTCTTTCTTTTCCTTTGTTAAATTTGCCAATGGTTTGTCAATTTCATTAATATTTTCAAAAAACCAACTTCTTGTCTTGTTGATTTCTTCTATTATTTTTCTATTTTCTGTTTCATTTATTTCTGCTCAAAGCTTTATTATTTCTTTTCTTCTTTTTTTTTTTGCTGCTTTTTTTCTCATTGTTGGAGATGTTGGATTAAGGTGTTGATTTTGGCTCTTTCTTCTTTTTTGATGTGTGCATTTATTGCTATAAATTAGTCTCTGATCACTGCTTTTGCTGTGTCCCAAAGATTTTGGTATGTTGTGTTTTCTTTCTTGTTTGATTCAAGGAATTTTTTAATTTTATTTTTTTATTTCTCCTATTACCCAGTCATTTTTCAAGAGTGTATTATTCTGTTTCCATGTGTTTGCTCTTTTTCAATCAATCTTCCTATAGTTGATTTCTAATTTTATAGCATAGTGATCTGAGAAGATGCTTTGCAGTATTTCAATGTTTCTAAATTTATTAAGGCTTGCTTTGTGGCCTAACATATGGTCTATCATGGAGAATACTCCATGTGCACTGGAAAAGAATGTGTATTGTGCTGTTGTTGGGTGAAGTGCTCTGTAGATGTCTATAAGGTCAAGTTGGTGGATTGTATTGTTTAGCTCTTCGGTGTCTTTGTTGAGGTTCTTTCCAGTTGTTCTATCTTTCATGGAAAGTGGTGTATTAAAGTCTCCTACTATGACCATGGAGTCATCTATTTGTCTTTTCTGTTCTGTTAAATTCTGAGTTATGTATTTTGGGACTCATTGAGTGCATAGATATTTATTATTATTATTATGTCCTCTTGTTCCATCAATCCTTCAATTATTATATCGTGTCCTTGCTTGTCTCCCATGGTAGTTTTTGTCTTAAAGTCAATTTTAGCAGAAATTAATGTTGTCATCCCTGCTCTTTCATGGTTGCCATTTGTTTGATATATCTTTTTCCAACCTTTGGTTTTTAGTCTATTTTTGTCTTTGTCTCTAAGGTGTGTGTCTTGTAGATAGCATATTGATGGGTTATGTTTTCTCATCCAGTCTTCAACTCCCTGTCTCTTGAGTGGTGCATTTGATCCACTGGCATTCAGTGTAATTGTCAACAAGTATGAATTTGTTGCTTTAATTTTTTTTTTTTCGTGGTGTACTGATTTCTTTGTTCCACATAATTTTATGTGCTGAGCTCATCTTTTATGAATCATGTTATCATTTCATTTGTTGCTATTGTTTTAGTATTTGCTAAATATTTGTGTGTGTGCTATTTTTTATTTTGATGTGAAGGTTTATCATTTTTCTTTGAGATTACCCTATGATTTATCATTTTCTTCCCAAATTTAGAAAGTCTGTTCTCCCTTGCAATTGTCTTAACTTCCTCACCATTTTGAAATTCTGTAGCTACACTATTTTTTCCCTCTTTTTGGCTTGTGGTTGTCCTCATTTGCCAATTGATGTCTCTGGTTCCTTGTTTACAGTCTTGTAAGCTTATTTTACTTTGGATACTTCCATAACTGGGTTGGTTTCTGGGTTATATCATCATATGTGTTAATGGTCAGTTGTTGTTTGCTGTTGTTGCTTCTCTGTCCAAAGGACTCCCTTTAGCATCTCTTGTAAGGTTGGTCTGGTTTTAACCAATTCCTTTCATTTCTGCTTATCTGGAAATGTCCTAATTTCACCATAAATATTCGAGGGACAGTTTGGCTGTATATATAATTCTTTGTTGGAGATTCTTTTCTTTCAGGGTTTTATATATACCTTCCCATTGCCTTCTTGCCTGCATGGTTTCTGCTGAGAAATCAGAGCTTAGTCTTATTGGTTGCCCTTTGTAGGTAACTTTTCATTTTTCCTATGCTGCTTCAGTATTCTTTCTTTGTCTTTGGTTTTGGTGAGTTTGATGATGATATATCTTGGTGATTTTCTTTTGGAGTCTATGCTGTTTGGGATTCGTTTGACTTCTTGAATAGATATCTTCTTGTCTTTAATCATATCAGGGAAATTGTCTTCCAACAATTCTTTGACTATTTTGTCTGTGGTTTTATTTGTGTCTTCCTGTTCTGGAATTCTGATTACAAGTAGGTTATTCCTCTTGATGATATTCCACATGAATCTTAGGCTTTCTTCATTTTGTTTTGATCTTTTTTTCTGATTGATCTCTTTCCAAAAAAGTATTCAGGCATTTGTCTTCAGTCTCACTAATCCTGTCTTCCATTCATTCGATTCTACTCATTTACTCATTCAATGTGTTATTGATTTCTGAAAATTTAGTATTAATCTTCTGGATCTCTATCTGTAGATTTTGTATCATTTCTCATTTTTTTTTTTTTTTTCATTTCAT
>NW_006921851.1:4391225-4424542 GCF_000298275.1 Orycteropus afer afer
CAAATTTGTTCTTGGGTATTGCCTGTGTTTTCCTTAATTTTGTCAATGTTTCCCTTGATCTGTCTCTCAATCCATCGAAAGTACCTAAATATAAATCTTTTTAATTCCTTATTAGGGAGTCCCAATGCTGCTTCTTCTTCAGGGATATGTTCTGGGTTTATATCTTGGTGCCTTGTCTCTTCTGTTTTTTTCTTGCTTTTTTTGTCTGGACTGTAATGGTCTGTTACCTCTAAGACATTGTGATGTTGTTGTGTTTATATTTAATTCATGATTGTATGTTGGAGTGATTTTCCCATGATTTTCATTTTCTTTATTTTGTTTGGATGTATCTGAGTACGAAGGGTACTGTGCTACTGTTTTCACTAGTTGGCGGCACTTACGCACTTACTACCTGTCTCCTGGTAGGTGTGATAGAGAATGAGAGTTGCTGCACAGATCTCTGTTAGCTGTTTATAAAGAGCAGTTAAGGGTGAGTCAGGCTTGTATTGGCTGTCATGTATCATTGCCAGTTGATGCAGAAGCAAGTGGTGGCCCTCACTCAGTAGGTGCAGCTGAAGGAGGCGTGGGTATGGTTGGCTTGTATGGGCAAGGTTGCTGTCTCCCACTTAGTAGACAAAAATAACAATTAAAAAAAATACCAAAATATTAATAACAAGAGGACAAAAAACACACACCACATAGACACATAGTAACAATCACCAAAAAGAGAAAGGGGGGGGGGACAAGGAAAGGCAATAAATGTGACAAAATATTTAAAGAAATATTTTTAAAAGACAAATGAACTATAAATAGAAAAAGAGGGGAAAAAAAACCACAATATGTGGGGAGGGGAGAAAAAGAGAAAAGAACTAGAATAAGAGAATAATGAAGAAAAAAATGGGAAAAATGCAAAAACAAAAACAAGGATTGAGAAGAACCACAAGAAAGAAAAAAACAGGAACCAGGAAAAAGGTAGAGAAAAAAAGCCAACAACCATAACTTGGGAAGGGAGAAAGACAGAATAAAAATGAAAGGAAGAAAAAAGCAAAAACAAAAATCTCTGGAGGGTAGGGAGGTGGGTCACGGCATCCAGGCTCCTTCAGAGGACACAGCCTGGGATGAAATTCTTGCCCTCCCAGAAGGTGGGTGGAAGTGAGGGATGGTTGCATCTCTGCTCACCAAAAGGGTGTGGGGTATAAGAGTAACAAGGGGAATATTACACCTTTCCTGTCATCAGTCTGTGATATGTCCATGCTGTACATGGCAAGTGGAGCCTATTCTTAGGTCCCAGGTATCTGGACATGAATGCTGTTGCTTTAAATATCCAAAATAACTGAACCACTTGTAAACATTCAAAATGACTGTACCCTCTGGATAGCCAAAAGTCCACAACCCAGTTTCTCTCCTTCTTTGCTGTTTCCCTTTTTAGTCATCAGCCACCAGTGCAATTGTCAATGCAGCCCCTCATGAGAAGAGCTGATTTTTAGGCTAATTCTCAGGTCCTAACTGCACCTGAAAATATTCAAACTGTCTGTGCCATCAGGATCGCTGACAGTCCATAGCTCTATTTGTCTTCTGATTCACTGTGCTCATGCAGGTTCAGTTGGAGTTCAATCTACTTCTGTATCCTTCCTTTCAAAGCTCAAGGCTCAAAGATTATCTTCCTTATCTGTGTCAATTTGTTTCTCTTTTTTTGTTGAAGAGGGTCTATATGCCTTCTCTGCCTATTCTGCCATCTTACGGGAAGTCCCATTTATGTGTGTTTCATTGACTGTGTAAAAGTATTGGACTATGTGGATCAAAACAAATTATGAGTAACATTGAGAATAAGAATTCCAGAACACTTAATTGTGCTCATGAGGAAACTGTACATACACCAAGAGGCTGTCATTCGAACAGAACATGGGGATACTGCATGATTTAAATCAGGAAGGGAATGCATCAGGGTTGTATCCTTTCACCATACTTATTCAATCTATATGCTGAGCAAATAATCCAAGAAGTTGGACTATAGAAAGAATAACGTGGCATCAGGATTGGAAGAAAATCATTAACAACCTGCAACATGCAGATGACATAACCTTGCTTGCTGAAAGTGAAGAGGACTTGAAGCACCTACTGATGAAGATTAAAGACTGCAATCTGAAGTATGGATTACACTTCAACTTAAAGAAAATGAAAATCCTCACAACTAGACCAATAAGCAACATCACAATAAATGGAGAAAAGATTGAAGTTGTCAAAGATTTCATATTACTTGGTTCCACAGTCAACACCAAGGGAGGTAGCAGTGAAGAAATTAGAGGACATATTGAACTGAGCAAATCTGCTGCAAAAGACCTTTTTAAATTGCTCAAGAGCAAAGACATCTTTTGAAGACTAATGTGCACCGTAGTTTCAATAGCTTCACGTGCATGTGAAAGGTGGACAATGAGTAAAGAAGACTGAAGAAGAATTGATGATTTTGAATTGTTTTGTTGGTGAGGAATACTGAATGTACCATGGACTTCCAGAAGAATGAACAAATCTGTCTTGGAAGAAGTACAGCTGGAATGCTTCTTGGAAGTGAAAATGGCCAGACTTCATCTGATCTATATTGGTCATGTTGTCAGAAGGGACCATCATGCTTGGTAAAGTGAAGGGCCAGCAAAATAGAAGAAAGCCCTCAACAACACAGTGGCTGCAACGATGAGGTATAGCAAGGATCGTGAGGCTGGTGCAGGACCAGGCAGTGTTTTGTTCTGTGGTACATTGGGTCACTATGAGTTTGAGCCAACTCAACGACATCTAGCAACAACATGTTTAGTATATCATTTGCAAAGAAAGTTTACTTCTATGTTACTAATTTGGATGCTTTTTATTTTCCTTTCTTGCCTTATTACTCTGGCTAAGACTTCCAATACAGTACTGAATAGGAATGGTGTCATAGGGCACTCTTGTCTGGTTCCTGTTTGCAAGGGGAATGCTTTCAGTCTCTCTCCATTGAGAATAATACTAGTCATTTGTTTTCTGCATATGCCCTTAATTATGTAGAGGAATTTCCTTTCTATCTCTATTTGCTGACAGTTGTTATCAGGAATGGGTGCTCAATTTTATTAAATGCCTTTTCTGCTCCAATTGATATGACCATGTAATTCTTTTCCTTTGTTTTATTTATGTGGTGGATTACATTGATTGTTTTTCTAATGTTGAACTATCCTTGCATACCTTGTATGAATCTCTCCTAGTTTCTGATGGTTTCCAGCAATTGCTGGCATTTGTTGGCTTATAGATCATCCCAATCTTTGACTCCATCTTCACATGTCCATATTTTCTCTGTGTGCCTCTCTGTGTCTCTTTTCCTCTTCTACAAGGACAGCACTCATATTCTATTAGGATCCACTTTACTCCAGAATGACCTCATGTGAACTTAACTAACAACATCTTCAAAGACCCTATTGCTAAGCAAGGTCATGTTCACGGGGACCAGTGGTTAGGACTTCAATATATCTCTTTGGGGAACACAATTCACCCCCTAACAGTGTTATTTTCTTTTTTACTTTTATTGTGGTGAAAACATATGCAACAAGACATTCACCAACATCACAAATTCCACTTTTACAGCTCAGGGACATTGATGACATTTCTCATGTTGTGCCACCACTATTGTTATCCTTTTCCAAAATATTCCACCACCATTAGTATAAACTCAATGCCTCACAAACAAAACTTCCCCTTTCCCTCTCCCTCCTACTGTCTGTGACTCACTAATAATCTTATATATATATATAAACTATATATATAAACATATATATATAAACTATATATATAAACATATGAAGGAAGGTTGGGCAATCCTACTTCCATAGTGATACTGCCTCGGAAACCCAAGGAGGGGTTGCTATGAATCAGGGCCGACTTGACGGCAAATAACAATAACAACAACAAACATATATATGTGTGTGTATATGTGTGTGTATATATATATATACAGAGAGAGAGAGAGAGAGAGAGAGTTTATTTGTTTTTCAACCTGTCAAGAAATAGTCCTTCTCCTTCCCTCATCCGTATAACCAACAAAGAAACTTTCTTTTCATATATAAACCTTTCCTTGACTTTTTACAATAGTGGACTAATACCATATTTGTCTTTCTATGATTGACTTATTTCACTCAGTATAACATCCTCCATGCTCATCCACATTATGAGGAATTTTCCAGATTCTACATTATTCTTTATGGTTACATAGTATTCTATTGTGTATATGTACCACAGTTTGTTTATTAATTCCTCAGTTGATGGGCACTTAGGTTGTTTCCATCCTTTTGCTAATGTTTATAGTGCTACTATGAACATGGATGTGCTTGAACATTTGTGTTCTGTCTCTCACTTCTTTAGGATATATACCTAGTAATGGGACTGCTGGATTAAATGGTGTTTCTATTTCCAGATTTTTAAGAAATCACCATACTGATTTCCACAGTGATTGTAACAATTTACAGTCCCATCAGCAGTGTATGAGAGTCCCAATCTCTCCACATCCTCACCTGTTATTTTATGATTTGTTGAACTTTGCTATTAATGCTGGGGTGAGATGGTACCTCATGCTTATTTTGATTTGCATCTCTCTAATGGCTGATGGTTGCGAACATTTCCTCCTGTGTTTGTTGGCTGCCTGAATATCTTTTTGGTGAAATGTCTGCTCATGTCTTCTGCCTATTTTTTAATTGGATTGTTTATCTTTTTGATGTTGAGGTGTTAGAGTTTTCTATTGATTTTAGAGACAAGTCTTTTGTCTGCTATGTCATTGCCAAATATATTTTCTCGTTCTGTAATTTCTCTTTTTCATTCTTTTGGAGAATCTTTTGATGCACATAAGAATTTACTTTATAGAAGGTCCCAATCATCAAGTTTATCTTTTGCTGTTTGTGCATCTTGGGTTATGCTTGATAGTCTATTTATGCCATAAATTAAGGCCCCTAAGTTTGTCCCTGTTTTTTCTTTGATAAACTTTATAGTTTTAGGTTTCACATGTAAGTCTTTCATACATCTGGAGCTAGTTTTTGTGCATGGTGTGAGGTTTGGATTTTGTTTCATTTTTCTGCAAATTGATATCTAATTTTGCCAACACCATGTGTTAGAGAAACTCTCTCTTTCCCATTAAATGGATTTGGGCCCTTTGTCAAATATCAGCTGACCAGAGGTCAATGGATCTATTTCTGGGTTCTCAGCTTTATGCCACTGATCTATGTGTCTGTCATTGTTTCAATACCAGGTTATTTTGACTACTGTGGCTGCATAATATGTTTAGAGATCTGGGAGTATGAGACTTCCTCCTTTGTTCTTGTGCTCCAATAGTGCTTTGCTTATCTGGGGTCTCTTTCCTTTCCATATAAAGTTAATGACTGGTTTTTCCATATCCTTAAAGAATGTTTATGGAATCTGGATTGTGATTGCCTTAATATATAGATTGCTTTAGGTAGTACTGACATTTTCACAATGTTCAATCTACCTATCCATGAGCATGATACGTTCTTCCATTTATGTAGATCTCTTATGGTTTCTTGAAGTAGTGTTTTGTAGTTTTCTTTGTACAGGTCTTTTGTGTCCCTGGTAAGATTTATTCCCAAGTATTTTACCCTTTTGGTAGCTATTATAAATGGTATTGATTTATTTATTTCCTTTTGAGACATAGGTGTAGAAGAATCCAATTGATTTTTGTATTTGATATTATATCCTGCCACTATGCTAAATCTTTCAATAATTTCCAGTAGTTTTCTTGCTGAGTGTCTTGGGGTTTCTATGTATAGGATCATATCATTTGCAAATAGGGATAATTTTACTTCTTCCTTACCAATTTGCATACCTTTGACTTCCCTTTCTTGCCTTATTGCCCTGGCTAGATCTGTTAGGCTGGGTTCTCTAAAGAAGCAAAACCAGTAAAGCTTAGAGAGAGAGAGAGAGAAAATTATCTTAGGAAAATGGCTCACACACTTATAGAAGCTGACAAGTCCCCAATTCTTGGATCAAACATCAAGCTGGAGGTTTTTTCTGACTCATGCAGCTGTAGGGGCTGATGAGCTCAAGATTCACAGGCATTATACTGGCTGTTCACTCCAACAAATGACTAATCCAAGATTACCAGGCCGAATGGTAGATTGTTCATTCATGGACATTCATGTAGGCAGCACAACAGGATCCACAGAAGAGTGTCTTATCTTCCCAGGACATCTATATATATATATTGGAAGCAGGCCACACTCCTAGGGAAAATCCCTTTCCAAAGATTGACTGCTCAAAACATATACATTCAATCTCATCTTGGGAATAACCACATCACAATTGCTTAAACTACTCAGAATTGTAGTCTAGCCAAGTTGACACACGACTCCAACTATCACACTAGGTCTTGTAATACAATTTTGATTAGAAGTGGAAATAGACAGTATCCTTGTGTGGTTCCTGTTTGCAAGAGGAATGGTTTCAGTCTCTTCCCATTGAGAGTAATGTTGGCTGATTGCTTTGGATGTATGCCTTTTATTATGTTGAGGAATTTCCCTTCTATTACTATTTTTTCTGAGAGTTTTTATCAGGAATGGGTGTTGGGTTTTATCAAATGCCTTTTCTGCATTAATTGTTATGATCATGTGGTTTTTTTTCTTATGTTTACTTTTACTTACTTATTTTTACTTTATTTTACTTTTGCTGGTTTTTCTAATATTGTACCATTCTTGTATACTTGGTATGAGTCCTACTTGGTCATGATGCATTATTATTATTATTTTTGATATGTTATTGGAGTTTACTGACTAGAATTATTTTGAAGATTTTTGCATCTCTATTCATGAGTGTTATTGGTCTGTAGTTTTCCTTTCTTATGATGTCTTTGCCTGAATTTGATATCAGGGTTATCCTTGCTTCGTAAAATGAGTTAGGGAGCATTCCATCCTTTTCTATGTTCTGGAATAGTTTAAGTAGGATTGGTGTCAGTTTTTCTCTGAATGATTGGTAGATTTCTCCAGTGAAACCCTTTGTGCCAGGAATTTTTTTGTGTGGTAATTTTTTTATTTCTTCTTTTGTGATAGGTCTGTTTAAAATTTCTACCTTAGTTTGTATTAGTTTAGGTAAGTAGTGTGTTTCTAGAATTCTGTCCGTATCTTCTAAAAAAAAAAAAGAAAGAAAAAAAAAAACTCACTAGCAACCCCTCCTTGGGTTTCTGAGGCAGTATCTCTACAGAAGTAGATTGCCCAATCTTCCTTCAGAGGAGTGGCTGGTGGGTTTGAACCACCAGCCTTTTGGTTAGCAGTCAAATGCCTTAGGTGCTATGCCACCAGAGTTCCCATCTATTTCTTCTAGGTTTTCAAATTTGTTGGAATACAGTTCTTTTGTGCTGATATCATTTTTTATTTCTGTTGGTTCTGTTGTGATGTCACCCATTTCATTTCTAATTCATGTTATTTGCATCTTCTCCTTCTTTTCTCTTATTAAGTTTGCCAGTGGCTTGTCTATTTTATTAATCTTTTCAAATAAACAACTTCCAGTCTTGTTGACTTTTTCTTTTCTTTTTCATTTCTCTCTTTTTTTCTATGTTTAACTTTTTTTTTTAATTGTGTTTTGTGTGCAAATTTACAAAACAAACTTGTTTTACATTCAATACTTCATGGACATCTGATCTCACAACCTGATTGTCATCCCCAACCACAAAGTACTCTCCTCCCCTTTCCTCCCTGTGACCACTCTCTCCCTGTGCCCTTCTTATCTATGCATTCCTGTCTGTCCAGCTTTCCTCCTATGTGGGTGCTACCCCTCTGGTGTCTCATGGTGGTTGATCCAAGGGTTGTATCTTATAGTAGGTGGGTACATCTACTTGGGGTAGGTGTTCTATATGTAAGTCTTTCTACTGTTGAGGTGAGAGCCAATCCATGTAAGTGAGTCCATTTCTAGGACTGAAGGGTAACCTGGGGCCATAGTCTTGGGGGTTCCATCAATTTTTTTCTGATCAATAATTCTGGTCATTTTTGTGTTTTTGAGTTTTGTTCCACATTTTCCCTCCCATTTTGTTCAAGATTGTATTGTTTCATTTACTTCTGCTCAAATCTTTAGTATTTCTTTTCTTCCGGTGATGGTGGGCTTTTTTTTTTTTTTTTTTTCTTTTTGGCTGCTCTTTTCCTAATTGTTGGAGATGTTGGGTTAAGGTACTGATTTTGGCTCTTTCTTCTCTTTTGATGTGTGTATCTATTGCTATACATTGCCCCCTGATCACTGCTTTTTGCTGTGTCCCAAAGATTTTGGTATGCACAACAGTGTTTTTATAACATTGAATGTCTATTTAAACAAGAGGTAGAATTTGTGTTTTACAGATAAATGATGACTAAGTTGCTCATGTTGTCCAAGCCAGAAACTGGGAAGAATACCAAACTGTTCTGGTTACCGAGTACTGCTCTGACAAGAATATACCACAAATGGGATGACCTTAACAAACAGGAGTTTATTCTCTTACAGTTTGGAGGCTTTAAGTCCAAGTTCAAAGTGCCAGGCTCTAGAGGCTGGGTGAAAGCCCCTCAATCTTGGGGTCCAACTCTGCCTCCTGCTCCCAGCCCACTGGAGCTAGAAGTGTTTCTTCACTCAGACAGCTGCTGGCTGCTAAGGCTGACAAGCCCAAGGTTGATAAGTAAAGAGGCACAGTCCTGATGGTACCAAACCACACAGCAGGCTATTAATTTAAGCCCATTGTAAGTCCCAAGGTTGGCAGAGCACGGCAGAATGCTGAACAATGACACAGCTATCTGCAAGGTCCAAGCATGCCATAAGCTAGAGACTATTCCCAAGGTTTCTCCTTATATATGGGAAGCAGACCACATTCCCTAAGGCAGCTACTCAGTTGCTCACAGTAGATTCCACCATGGAATTGACTACCAGTCTCATCATCCAGCTTCCCAGCCACTCAACCAGGCCCAGCCAAGTTGATACACAAACTGAACTACCACACAAACTATAAAAACAAACTCACTGCTGTCAAGTCGAATCTGACTCATAGAGACCCCTCTTTGGGTTTTCGAGGAGGTATCGCTATGGAAGTAGATTGTCCAACCTTCCTTCCGAGGAGTGGCTGGTGGGTTTGAAGCACCAGCCTTCTGGTTAGCAGTCAAATGCCTTAGGATCTACACCACCAGAGCTCCCTGGGAAGAATAGTCTGACAAATGCCAGTAAGTTTACAGGGACAATGAGACTGAATAGTTAAAACTGGGATATATGTCAAACATATGGCAGCTGAAAGAGCAGAGTAGATAACTGGTTCAAGGGAGCTGTGGTGTAGTGGGGAGAGTTTTGACATTTCTATATCCCTTTCTCATAGGCAAATATAAAGATTAACATCCCCACAACTCATCATGCCCCTTTCAAATGTGAGAATTAGCTAGATCCTTTTTAAGTACAGTAGCAGTACATAGTGCCTGCCCTGTATACTAAGCTCCAGACCAAAGTTTCTAAGTTGCTTTTTAAGCATCTCTACATGAATGTCATAGAAGAATCTCAAATAGAGCTGCCTGATCTATTTTTGATCTCAATTAATGGCTTCATCATCCACATAGCCATCCAAGCTGGAAACATCAATTATTTTTTCTTACTCTTTTATGATTTAAAAAATATCCAACTGGTCTCTGAGACCTTTTTGTTTTACCCCTGAGATCTTTTATTTCTACCTCTGAAATGTCTTTTTTATTCCTATTGCCATGATAATGTTCTATTTGAACTATTCTATGATAGTTGGAGTTATGTGTCAACTTGGCTGGACCACAATTCTGTGTGGTTTAAGCAGTGATGTGGGTTATTCCCATGATGGGATTGGATGTATATGTTTTGAACAGCCAATCTGTTGAAAGGTAGTTTCCCTAGAGGTGTGTCCTGCTTCCAATATATTTATGGACATCCTGGGAAAAGAGACACTTTTCTGTGGATCGGGATCCTTTTTCACTGCCTACAAGTGTCCATGAGTGAACAATCCACCATTTGGCCTGGAGATCTTGGATTCGTAATTCATTGGAGTCAGCAGCTGGTATACTGCCTGCCAACTTGAGTTTGTCAGCCCCTGTAGCTGCATGAGTTGGGAAAAGCTTTCAGCTTGATGTTTGATCCAGGAACTTGGGACTTGCCAGCTTCTTTAAGTGCGTGAGCCATTTTCCTAAGACAATTTTCTCGTTCTCTCTCTCTGTATCAGCTTTACTGGTTTTGTTTCTGTAGAGAACCCTGAATCTTGAATCTTGAACCCAGCCTAACACATACTCCTATAGTTCCCTAATTAATTTCCTTGCATCTATTCTTACCATCTCCACTCCGTCCACCCAGAAATACACAAATATGTACACCCAGCCACCCCCTCCCCCCGCCACACACACATGCTATTTCCCGCCTGAAAAATCTGTGGATAATTATTGTCTAAAAAAAGTACAAATGTCATGGCATAGCCTTGAAACTTTTTCTCAATTTTGATTTCAGATCTTTCTTTCTAACCTCTTCTTAGCCCATGTATCCTATATCTGACTAGACTGAACTATTAACCACTTCTTGAAATAAGCCTCTGGGCCTTTGCAGATGCTATTCACATGTTTCCACTTTTTATTATTATTTTTAAAAAATGTTTCTTCCTCTGTGGAGCTTCTACCAGTTATTTTAATTGAAATGAATTGTTATCTCCTCCATGCTCCCTAAAATGCACACCTATTCATACATGTTTATAAACTGATCTGTATTATGGTAGGTGTGCTCCTTTCTGCTTCCTTGCAAGTACATTCATCTTTAGATGTCACTTAGTCCATTACTTAACCCCTAAAATGTACCTAATAAATGTCTGTAGAAGGTATGAAAAAACACACATACACATATATATATAGGAGCTCTGGTAGTGTAGTGCCTAAGGCACTTGACTGCTAACTAGAAGGCTGGTGGTTCAAACCCACCAGCCACTCCTCGGAAGAAAGATGGGGCAATCTACTTCTGTAGTGATATTGCCTCAGAAACCAAAGGAGGGGTCACTATGAGTTGGATCTGACTCAACTGCAGGGAATTGGTTAGTTGGTTGGTATTTCAAGGTAATTGCATATTATAAGATGACATTCTGAAAACTAATTTATTAACTAAACCTAGAAGAATGGTCAAATTTTAATCACTAAGCACCAACCACTAATGTCAGAGATGAAGAAACTGAAGTTTTTAAAATCAACTTATGCAGCCTAAGATTGACCAAACATACAATCAAGATGTATTGATAATTATGGTGATTAGAATGTGAAAGTTGGAAACAAAGAAGAACCATCAGTAATTAGAAAATATGGCTTTGGTGATGGAAATGACACTGGAGATCTCATGACAGAATTTTGCACAACCAATGACTCATTCATTGCAAATACCTTTTTTTCAACCAGATATATGGCGACTATACATGTGGACCTCACAAGACAGAATACACAGGAATCAAATCAACTATATCTATGGAAAGAAACAATGGAGAAGTTTAATATTATCAGTCATAACAAGGCCAGGGAAAATTGTGAAATAGACCATTGATTGCTCATATTCAAAATTAAGTTGAAACTGAAGAAAATTAAAACATATCAGAGCCAAAATATGACCTTAAGTATATCCCACCTGATTTTAGAGATTATCTGAAGAATAGATTTGATGCACTGAACACCAGTGACCAAAGACCAGATGAGTTGTGGGATGCCATCAAGGTCATTATACATGAAGAAAACATAAGTTCATTAAAATTATGGGAAATGAAGAGAAGACCAAAAGGAGTGTCAGAAGAGACTCTAAAACTTGCTCTTGAGGGAGAGTAGCTAAAGCAAATGGAAGAAATGATGAAAGGAAAGAGCTGAACAGAAGACTTCAAAGGGAATATTGAAAAGACAAAGTAAAGCATTATAATGAAATGGACATATATCTGGAGTTGGAAAATCAAAAGGGAAGAACATCTTAGCACTTCTCAAGCTGAAAGAACTGAAGAAAAAATCAAGTTTCAAGTGGTGATATTTTGAAGAATTCCATGGGCAAAATATTGAATGATGCATGAAACACTGAAAAAAGATGGAAGGAATACAGTCACTGTATCAACAAGAATTGGTCAACATACAACCATTTCAGGTGGTAGCATACGATTAAGAACCAATCATATTGAAGGAAAAAGTGCACATCGCACTGAAGGAAATGGCAAAAAAAAAAAAAAAAAAGCTCCAGGAATTGACAAAATATCCATTGAGATGTTTCATCAAACAGATGCAGCGCTGGAGGTGCTCAGTCATTTATGCCAAGAAATTTGGAAGACAGTTACTGCTTGGTAAAGTAGATGGTTATGGAAAAAGGGAACACCCTCAATGAGATGGATTGACACAGTGGCTGCAACTATGGGCTCAAGTATGGCAATGATTGTGAAGATGATGCAGGACCAGGCACTGGGAAGTGCTTCGTTCTGTTTTACAAAGGGTCGCTATGAGTTGAAACCGACTTTATAGTATGTAACAACAACAGCAACATAGTTAGTCTAGAGAACAAGACATTTTAGATGTGGGAGAAGAGAGAGCAGGGTGGATGCTGGGGTAAGAGAAATGAATAAGACACAGTTATAATCTTCGAGAGCAGTGCCTGGGTGGTGCAAATGGTTACTGTGCTCAGCTACTAACTGAAAGATTGGAGGTTCAAGTCCACCCCAATGTACCTGGGAAGAAAGGTCTGGTGATCCACTTCCAAAAAATTAGCCATTGAACACCCTATGGAGTGTAGTTCTACTCTGACATGTGTGGTTGCCATCAGTCAGAGTTGACTTGAGGCAATTGGTTAGCAGTTAGTAGTTACAGTCCTCCAGGAGGTCACAGGCAAGTGAACCATCAACTTCTCAATAGAGTAATGGTCAATTCAGGAGGCTAAGGAAAGGAGGGCATGGAACTCAACAAGCAAGAGCTGGAGCAACCTTGGGTAAGGAGAGGGAATGGTCAGGGAAGTTTTGAGAGGACATCTCTTTGGAAGTGAGTTTTGAAGGAGAACATGGACAAAAGCTATTTTAAGTAGAGGACACAGCATACATCACACAATATGAAAGAATAGGTCCTGCAGCAGTATGGGTGTCTGTCAGGATGATGTGTAGTAGCTACAATCCTGGTCATTCAAATGAACATGTTAAAGTAGAATTGACTCCATGCCAGTGAGGAAGTGATTTGAATTCAAATGCATGTATATTGTCAGATTATATTGGATTGTTGCTACCTAGGTGAAAACAAATGTGCTTTTCTCATGTTGGAAAACAAAGGAGACTAAGAGGAAAGTGTAGTTATTTTGTTTTTGGGGGATGTTCAGCAAAAATAGTACTTGAGTTAGTATTGCAAACCTTCATTTTTTCTTCCATCCTCTCCCATCCTTTCCTACCTCATCCCATCTCATTTTATTCTGCCCCACCCCACTCCACTCCATCCTGCCCACCCCATCCCATCTCATCCCACTTCATCCTATTCTATCCCAACCCACCGCATTCCTTCCCATCCCATCCCATTCCATCACACAAACATTTACAGAATTACAACCACACGCCAGTTCCTATGTTGGGTGTTGGGGATTGACTGAAAGACAAAGATCCTGCTCTTGTGCCTAACAGACTAGCTTTCATGCTGGCTAGGAATGCAACCATTAGAACCAACTACACAATAGTGAGACCCACTGCAAAATGAAAATTCAGAACCCCCTATTAAAAAATTGCTAAGAATGTCAAGACGACGACAGCAGAGCATTCAACTAAGAGGCCCTTCTAAGTGCAAGGGCCTGTGTAATTGCACAGGTTGCATGTCCTTGACATGGCCCTGCTGGGTATTATGTCCAGGCCCAATGACTTGGGGGCAGAGGGAGGTGGGTGAAGCAGGAGAGAGGCATCATAAGAGGAAGAGGGAAGAAGGAAATGGCTGGTGGTGTAACTATCTGAGTCTCACCTTCATATAGATCACCCATAAAAGGATAATAATTTTCACTCCAAAAGAATTTATTTTTATTCTGCTTATATGCAGTATGTATATGGATCTGCTGTAGTTCTTCCAGGTTTTTATAATTTTGTTTAGGGAGGATAATAATTTTTCATTTCTATACACCAGAGCTGATTGAGAATTGCAGGAAAGAAAAGTATACTCTGCTAATATTTGATTAATGGTTACATTTTCAAAAATTAGCAAGCAATGATTTGTATGACAACAATTCTGTTAGATAAGTGGGTTCTGAACAGAGTTGTTCATTAGAGTGTGGTGGTAGATGTCTCTATGTAAGCAAGAGTTATTGTTGTGTGCTATTGAGTTGACTCCAACTCAGAGTGATTACAAGGAGATCTGGTGGCATAGTGGGTAAGGCATTTAGTTGCTAACCAGAAGGCAAGCAGTTCAAACCTGTCAACTGCTCTGTAGGAGGAAGTTGAGGCAATATACTTCTGTAAAAACGGAAAACCAATGGAGGTCTCTATGAGTTGGAATCGACTCAATGGCAGTGAGTTTTTTTGGGCATAGTGATTATATATGACAGAGTAGAACTTACAAGGTTTCCTAAGCTGCTATCATTACAGGTGTAGATTACCAGGTCTTTTCTGCCATGGTACCACTGCTGGGTTTGAATTGTTAACCTTTTGGTTAGCAGCTGAGCACTTAACCCTGTGTCACCAAAGCTCCTTGCATAAGCAAAAAGGTCCCATGAATTCAACCTCCTGGAGTGGGGAGGGGACTGTGGGAATCAGGCTATTTCTGTGAAACTGAAGATTCAACCCATTCAGAAGCATGAAACCACAGTTACAATACCTCCTGAGTGGTAGAGAAATCTGTATTAGGATGACATATGTATTTACATTTATGTATGATTGCAAATGGTTAATGTGTTCAGCTGATAACCAAAATGTTGTAGGTTCAACTCAACCCAGAGGCACTTTGGAAGAAAGGCCTGACGAGCTACTACCAGAACACCGGCCACTGAAAATCCTATGGACCACAGTTCTAGTCTAACATTTAGCGGTTTCTATGAGTTGGAGTTGACTCCATGACAACTGATTACTATGGGATAGGAAAACATATTGGGAATCTTTTCCTTTCCCACTAAGGAGAGTTTGGGAAACCTTTCAGATGAAATGGTATTCAATTTATTACCACAAATCTTCACTTCTTCTTAGACATAGGACCAGCACATCAGAATAAGGAGATGGATAAAAAAGAAGAAACTCAAGATTTACAGTTGCTACCACAAAAATAAAATACTTGAGAACAAATCTTGCTAGGGACACAAAAGATCTATATGAAGAAAACGACAAAATACTACTTCAAGAAACCATAAGAGAACTACATAAATGGAAGAACATACCATGGATGTACATACCATGGATGTTCATACCATGGACAGGAAGACTGAACATTGTGAAAATGTCAATACTACCCAACACAATCTATATATTCAGTGCAATCCCAATCCAGATTCCATCAATATTCTTTAAGGATAAAACCAATCATTAACTTTATAGAGAAAGGAAAGAGACTTCAGATAAGCAAAGCACTATTGGAGCACAAGAACAAAGTAGGAGGCCTCACACTCCCAGATCTTAAAACCTACAATATAATCACAGTAGTCAAAACAGCCTGGTATTGGTACAATGACAGACACGTAGACCAGTGGAATAGAATTGAGAACCCAGAAATAGATCCATCAACCTATGGTCAGCTGATTTTTGACAAAGGGCTGAAATCCATTATATGGGGAAGAGATGGTCTCTATAACAAATGATGCTGGCAAAACTGGATATCCATTTGCAGAAAAATGAAACAAGATCTGTACCTCACACCATACATAAAAACTAACTCCAGATGGATCAAAGACTTAAATGTGAAACCTAAAATTATAAAGTTCCTTGAGGAAAAACTAGGGGCAAATTTAGGGGTCCTAATTTATGGCATAAGTAGACTGTCAAGCATAACCCAAGATGCATAAACAGCAGAAGATAAACTAGATGAATGGGACCTTCTAAAAATTAAATTTTTATGTGCTTCCAAAGACTTCTCCAAAAGAGTAAAAAGAGAACCTACAGATTGGGAAAAATATTTGGCAATGACACATTTGACAACGGACTCATCTCTAAAATTCATAGAAAACTCCAACACCTCAACAACAAAAAGACAAACAATCAAATTAAAAAATGGGCAGAAGACATGAATAGACATTTTACCAAAGAGGATATTCAGGCAGCCAACAAACACATGAAGAAATGTTCATGATCGTTAGCCTTTAGAGAGATACAAATCAAAACAAAAATGAGATATCATCCTGCCCCAGCACTAATAGCAAAGTTTAACAACACAGAGAATAACAAATGCTGGCAAAGATGTGGAGATATTGGGACTCTCATACACTGCTGGTGGGACTGTCAAATGATATAACCACTGTGGAAAGCAGTATGGCAACTCCTTAAAAAGTTGGAATTAGAAATATCATTTGACTCAACAATCCCATTACTAGGCATATATCCTAAAGAAGTGAAAGTTAATACAAGAACAGTTATATGCACACCAATGTCCATCAAAGAACTATTTACAATTGCAAAAAGATGGAAACAACCCAGGTGCCCATCAACAGAAGAATGAATAAGCAAACTATGGTACAAAGACACAGTGGAATATATGCACCACTAAAGAATAATGTAGAATCTGCAAAACCCTGCATAACGTGGATGAACTTGAAGAACATTATGTTGAGTGAAGTAAGTCAATCACAGAAGGACAAATATTGTATTAGTTCATTATTGTAAAAAGTCAAGGAAAGGTTTATATGTGGAAGGAAATTTTCTTTGTTGGTTACTAGGGGTGGGAAGAGAGGGGAGGGAACACTGCAAAAATAAAAAAACAAATAATTAAAAAAAAAAGAAACTCAAGATTTAAGTGGATATATTTTGAAAAGGCAGAGGTTTATGGATGAGAGAAAAACACTAGTCACTAAAAGGAAGAAGGCTTCTGAGTGGGCTCAATTTGAGTTTTGGGCAGGCTGATAAAGAGACAGAGAAAGAATGTTGACATCTCAATATCTGCTGGGTATGACCACTCACCCCATCCCTCCCTTTTCAGTGTTTTTTTAAAGATTGTGGTGATGATTTAGAGTCCATTAAATTATTAAAAGTGTCTAATCAATGCTTCTTTAAAGGAAACTAGCTTCAAGGTGAGCTCAAGTGAGTCCTCAGCATTTTGCATGTTGCAAGTATAACGTAACACATAGCTTATATGGCTACTAGTTATTTTTAAATTGAGCTTATTTATTTTTAAGGCAGTAATGAGGCAGTCAGCCTGTGAAGGAGTGGAAAAATTCTCAGTGGTAGATTTTCTGTAGTTTAGTGGGTTACAAAAGAAGTGCTAGTGAGATCAAGCTGGAACATTTGATTCCATGTAATAATAATGCTAAAAACAACAGCAGCAACAACAACAACACTTACCATTTTGTTGCATACTTATTGTGTGCCAGGCAATTTTGTAAGGGCTTTACACAAATTACCTCTTTATTCTTCACACCAGTCCTATGAAATGTTGTTGTTGTTGTTATTTGCCGTCGAGTCAGCCCCGACTCATAGCAACCCCTCCTTGGGTTTCCGAGGCAGTATCACTACGGAAGTAGGATTGCCCAACCTTCCTCCCGAGGAGTGGCTGGTGGGTTTGAACCGCCAGCCTTCTGGTTAGCAGTCAAGTGCCTTAGCCACTATGCTACCAGAGCTCCCGTCCTATGAAATAGGTACTATTATTTAATAATAGTACCTGGGAGCTGTGGCTAAGGCATTTGACTGCTAACCGGAAGGCTCTCAGTTCAAACCCACCAGCCACTCCTTGGAAGGAAGTTTGGACAATCTACTTCTGTAGAGATACTGCCTTGGAAACCCAAGGAGGGTGAGTTGAATCAACTCGATGGCAGTGAGGTTTCTTTTTTTTGTTTTGATTTTGTTTTTTAAATAATAGTACCTATTTTACTACTATAAAAGATTGAGCTCTGAATTATGAAAGCTGCTGTTCTCTTTAGCACTGTAACAATCAGTATCCTCAGTCACAGAGAGGGCTGGTAAGAGTATGTAAATGATTTGACATAGATCATCTCCACTAATGGGGGTGGGGGAAAGAGTTTTGGTTTCAAATCTTAATACTGAGGTAGATCTATTCCTACCCTCTTTTATACATTAGTTATAATCAAAGTAGCCAGAATAGAGCTGTGTGATTTTGAGCATACAAATCTAAGATTCAGAAAATTATGAATCAGAAGAAAGCAGCAGCTGAGAAAACAGCAGTGATGATATTAAACACTTTCTGTCTTACAGTGCCTGGTATTTTTATACATTAACTTTAAAACTCACAAAAACCCTTCCTTACAGGCAAGGAAATTAAAAATTCAGAAATACTAAGTAACTCTTATAGAAACAAATACAAGTTTCTGGGATGGGATTTGAGCATAGGTCTGAAAGACTCCAAAACTTTAGCTCTTTCACACTCTCAAAAATGAGTAAAATTAATTTTATATATTTTTTCTTGGTATAACCCAAATACCAGACCCCTGCCTTCAAGTTTATTCTGACTCATAGCAACCTTATGGGACTTAGTAGAACTACCCATAGTGTTTCCAAGGCTGTAAATCTTTATAGCAGCCGACTGCACGTCTTTCTTCCTTGTAGTGGCTGGTGTGTTTGAACCATTGACCTTTCAATTAGCAGACCAGTGTTTAATCACCATGCCACTAGGGCTCCTTTTTCTTGGTATAGATTAATACAATTAAAATGCTTTGATTAAGAAAAGATTATTTTCCCCCTTAACTGATAGTTATTTGTTTCTTACCCTTGGACATATTGTTTTCTGCATATTACTCTTGCTTAGGCCCTCGGTGGCTTCAACGGTTAAGTGCTCAGCTACTACTAATCAAAAGGTTGGTGGTTTGAACACATTCAGAGACGCCTGGGAAGAAAAACTTGGTATCTACTCAGAAAGATTACGGCCATTGAAAACCCTGTGGAGTATAGTTCTACTCTGAAACACATAGGGTAGCTACGAGGTAGAATTAACTTGACATCAACTAGTTTTGAGTCCCTGGGTGGCACAAATGGTTAAATGCTTAGCTACTAACCCAAAGGTTGGTGGTTTGAATCCTCCCAGAGATGCATTGGACAAAAGGCTTGGTGATTTACTTCTGAAAGACCACAGCCATTGAAAATCCTATGGAGCTTAGTTTTACTGTGACACACAGGGGGTTGCCAATTGGTTACTCTTAGAATTCATCTTCCACCTTGATAATTGATCTACACTAAGAAATAGTAATATAAGACATAGAAACAGTGTCTTTTTGCTCCCAGCTTTCAGATACATACTGCTGCAATCAAGTTTCAATTGGGTAAAAAGACTCAAATTCAGCATGCCTGGGTTCCCACTTACTGTCTTCCTACCTGTCATCGTACAGTTGTTCCATCCTATTTGCAATCACCTCCTTTGAGTTTCCAAATACAATTTCTCTGCCTGAAAGGATCAAATCTATGTCTTGGGAAGATATTTTGAAATGACACATTTTTGCTTTATTCATTCTATTATAATTACATAAAATTTCTGCTGTGTTGCTTATAAAAATGTTTGAGGAGGAACATCAATAAGGAGAGGAGAGTCCCTTGGGATGCCAAATCCTTCAAAACCTGTTGCTTGTGAGATTGCACAATGGCAAGAAACATTTGGACTTAGCTTTTGGCAGTATGCTCTGTCCAGATTGCCTGGAGTCCAATTACACTACTCAGCAGTTTCATTCCCTATTGGCAAAAGAATTTGATTTTTATTGGATACTCCTCAGTGTCTAAAACATATAGTGATTGCCTCATGTGAGTTCATGGGTATTTGTTACTGGAAATGAGAAACATTCTAGGTAAAGAGTTCAAAAATAGAAAAGTGTATTTGAAATTGTGAAAGGACTGGTTGGTCTAAAGCACTGGTTGTTAAGGCTCCTTCTGGCTCTAACGTACATTATATCCTTGGTTGCTAATGCTGGTTTTGTAATACTCTAGCATTTTCCTATCTTTTCAAGAAGACCTAAAGAAGATGCTCAAAACAGAATTAAATTTTAAGCTATTCTAATTTAAAAAGTATGAGTCTTAGTTTTCTGATTTTATTAATAGAGGTACTATAATATCAACCCCATGGGATTGTTATGAAGATTAAATGTGATTTTGTGCTGTAAATGCTTTGTAAGATATTATTGCAATTCAATTCTCCATATCTGGGTAGGAAATTGCTACACATAAACCTTTAATACTGTTTGGAAAAATAGGAGAACTTATTAAAATGCAGGCCTCTCCCCCCAGGTTCCATCTCTAAATTCTAACTTGTAGACACAGAATTAGTGATTGTAGAGGCATGAGGAACACTAAGCTTATTTTGTTGAATTAATAAATGAAGTGCATATGAGTTGAAACTGGAAGGATGAGTGAGCTCTTAAGGGAGTTTTACAGGGAGAATAGGATGAGGCAGATAAGGAAGGATGCTCTAGGTAGAGGGAGCTGCATGAAGGCTGATGATACAGAAGGTTTGAAGGAGGCAGTGGGTCTGGTTTATGTCAAGAGGTGAAATGTGGGATGAGATTTGTTGTTGTTGTTATGTGCCGTTGAGTCAGACCCGACTCATAGCGACCCCTCCTTGGGTTTCTGAGTCAATATCACTACAGAAGTAGATTGCCCCATCTTCCTTCCAAGGAGTGGCTGGTGGGTTTGAACTGCCAGCCTTCTGGTTAGCAGTCAAGTGCCTTAGGCACTATGCTACCAGAGCTCCTGGGATGAGATTAGAAAGGTGATTTGGGAGCAGGTCATAGAGAACTGTGAAGAGTTCCATAATAAGGGTTTGGACCAAATTCTTTAAGTGATAGGGAATCATTGAAGGTTTGGGGGAGAGGAAAAGAACATGATATACAAAATTTTGGGGTTTTGAATGATGCCCTTCACAGAGTGTAATTTAACCAATAGTTGTATCAGAGAGGCAAAAGCCTAGGGATTGGGTGGCAAGTGAAAAGCTCTTGAATAGTTCAGCGAGAGGAACAGTGGGAATGAAAAGCAAGGGATATGGTGAGATCAAATGCATAGGACCTGGCTGCCAGCTGGAATGGCAGGGGAGCTAGAAGGAGTTTCTAGTCTGTCTAATTTCTATTAATGGAGACAGAAACAAGGCAGAGTTAATCTGAATACATTCAGTGTTATAGGTGACTTCCTTAGCAGCTTATTTTGTGATTTTTGGTCTGTTACGAACTCTCCAATAAACTAAACATACTCAAGCCAATCAACTCTAGTTTGGATCCTTTTTTCCCACTGTTGCTAAGACATCAGGGAGGTCTACTGAGTGTCATGACAAGCCCTTCCTCTTCAAGGAGAATGCCAGCTCCTTAGGGTACAAATTTTTCTGGTATTCTTTTCTCTGTTTGCATCCTCATGGCAACAGAAAACACACTGATTGCTCCTGTTCACAGATTTAAGAGCTGTTGTGTAGGCAGTTTTGAAGAGAACTTTTAGTTTTTGTGTTCTTTTTTCTTGTTTGCCCAGTACAACTTGTCACATGCAGGAAATTAAGATCACATTGTCTGAGTTCTCATTATCTAAATCCCATTGGATGAATAATTTGTAAGCCCAGATTATTTAAAGTGGTCTTCGTATGCATAAATACCCATCATTACCAGCACCAAAAAGTGCTTATTAAATGCCCACTCAGGTGCAGTGCTGGGATGATGCAGTACTCAGGATAGTAGTTATGAAACAGAGAGACCATCCAACACTGAGGAGAGGTTAACTAACTTACAGACAGGAAGCTTTATGTATCTATGTTCCTGTTGGGATGGGGTAGAAGAGGAGGTCATATTGGGGGTAGAAGCACAATAAAGAGAGACGATTCTTCCCACTTAAAGAAGCTGCTTAAAACTTCCTTCTTGTTGTTAGTAGAACACAGGACACAAATCAGTGAGACAGGCTGAGCTACTCAGAGGGAAAAATCCTAGGTTAATATGCATTTAGGGGCAGGAGCTTTGCAGCATATAGTGGAGGGAGCACACCTCCTGTGGTAGTTATATTTGTGTGTCAACTTGGCTGGGCCTGGTTGAGTGGCTGGGCAGCTGGTGGTAGTTAGTCCCCATGATGAGACTGGCAATCAACTCCATGGTAGGATCTACCACAAGCAGCTGAGTAGCTGCCTTTGGGTATGTGGTCTGCTCCCCATATATAAGCAGCAGCTTTGGGAATGGTCTCTAGCCTATGGCACGCTTGGACCCTGCACGTAGCCATGTTGTTCAGCAGCCTGTCATGCTCTGCTGACCTTGGGACTTACGTTGTTGTTGTTGTTATGTGCTGTCGAGTCGGACCCGACTCATAGCGACCCCTCCTTGGGTTTCCAAGGCAGTATCACCACGGAAGTAGATTGCCCCATCTTCCTTCTGAGGAGCGGCTGGTGGGTTTTAACCGCCAGCCTTCTGGTTAGCGGTCGAGTGCCTTAGGCATTATGCTACCAGAGCTCCCTTGGGACCTACAATGGACTTAAATTAATGGCCTGCCTGTGGTTTGGTAACTTAGGGACTGTACCATTTTATTTGTCAAACTTGGGCTTCTCAGCCTCAGCAGCTCTCTGAGTGAAGAAACTCCTCTAGCTTCAGTGGGCCGGGAGCTAGAGGCAGAGCTGAAGCTCAAGGCTGAGGGACTTTCACCCAGCCCCTACAGCCTGGCACTTTGAACTTGGAGTTAAAGCCTCCAAATTGTAAGAATAAACTCCTGTTTGTTAGGGCATCTCATTTGTGGTATCTTCTGTTAGAGTGGCACCAGCTAGCCAGAACAATATAATTAATAAAGATGGAACCTGAAGTACTTTCTCTGTTGATGTAAAAATTATGTAATCAGTTTGTGATCCATAAGAGTTTACAATCCCAGAAGAGTAACGTAGAAAAATAGATTGAGAATTAACAGAAAAAAAGCATGAAAACATTCAGAAAATAAGAGGTTGTCTGTAACATTCACTTTTACTTGCTTTTGGTGATAACAAAAAAGAAAATAAAAGCAAATACAAGAAATATGGAAGTTTAAAAACTGCCGAAGACTCATTTATTCAGTAGCTATTCCTTGAGTGACTATAAGGTACCAAGTAGTGTCCCATGAATTGGAGATGGAAAAATATTTAATGGGCCAGTAATGAGTATTGAAGTAGAAGGATAGAAAAGGCTTCCTGTAAGCACAGAACTTGAGGGAGTAGTCTACATTTGAAGTTAAGAGAAAGCTTTCCAGAGGCAGTAAAGCTTGAGCTAAGCCAACAGGATGTTGTTTAACTGACAATATCAAGTAGCCAGTATCTGAAAGGGAATAGGGAAGTTACACATTTTGCGTAGTTAGAAAAATTACGAGTGAAGCAGAAATTATGGCTACCAATGCTGCTTACCAATGGCCATTCCTCTTTTTACTGATCAAAACCAGGTATCAGTAGCCGTATACTTTGGAGAACACGAAGCCCCTCTTCAGCCTGAAGGGATTGTCTTCAGTAGTCTAAGTCAATCTTAATACTTCAGTTCCCCTGTCCAGTGATTGGTTTAGGTAAAGGCTGGTTAATGAAATAAGAAGAGAAGCTGCTGGGGACTTCCAGAAAGGTGAAACAAATGGAAAGGTGATCAAAACCTGCCTTTCTCCTTGTGGTTGTGGTACATGAGCTGCCTCAGCCATCTCCTATCTGCAAGGGGATGGCCTTGAGGACAAAGGCCAACCTGCTGAGGCTAGTAGAACAGAATGCACAGGTCCATGATGATGTCATTGAGTTGTTGAATTATCTTGGAATTACTGGATTTCCTATTAGAAGAGATAATAAAGTGTCCTCATGGCTGAAGCCACCTTTGGTTAGGTTTTATATTACCTGCATTAACAAAAATCTTAAATGATACAATAAGGGTTATTGGTGTCTAGAGGAAATCATTGAAATCAGAGGCCTGATCTTTTACCTTTGACAATTGCTGACTATGGCCACCATTTCCACCGAGTTCTACAAAAGGGATACTTCCCACAAAGCCACATCCTATCTTACTAGCCAGCAATTAGTTCCTATAAAGGTTTCTTCCCTGGTGAAGTGGACTGGGTCATTGATGATCCATGAGGCCTTCTTGGCTTTTATACATGTTGTTTCTCATTCAGAAACACTCTCATTTCACATTCTCCTCCACCCAGCTATTCTCTATTTTCCCTCTGGGTTTTAATTTAGATACCATTGCTCTGAGAAGCTTTCACTGACTGTCATGTCAGGATTAGTGCCCTTCTAATGGGTTTCTGGTCACCCTAGACTTGCCCTAACTTAGCACTTAACGCACTATTGCAGTTGCCTGCCTATTGCCACTGTCCCCCCACTAGACACCAAGGTTTTGAGGGCTGAGATTGTGAGCATCAAGCTTATTGTTGCATGTCTAATACAGTGCCTCACTCATAGTAGGCATTTGTAAATATGTATTAAATAACTGAATGAAAAGGAAAGACATGGGAGTGTCAAGCCAACACTCTGTAATTCTAGTGTTTATCTAACACTTTCTGGTCATTGCTGTGATAAAGTGGGAGCTGAGTAAGGTCTTGTCAAACCACAAAGTAGGCAAGTCAATCTTTTGTTTGCTGTCTTGGGTCCTATATTTGTGATTTTCTACACATCTCCTCTTTCATTTTTCTCTTCTACTTCTCTCTTCTGTTCCCCTGAAAATGCTCTAGATCTAGGTCTTATTTCACTATTTTAGGTAAAAAATGAATAATAATGGGAGTGATCCTAGAAAATAGACATAATGCTTTAAATATCAGTTAAAGCTACATGAAACTACATGTCTCCAGCAAGTTCCTTAAAAATTAACATCAAGAAAGGCAGGGAGCAGAAAGCAAGTTGGACTTCCAGTACCCTCATAATATAGTAGATAGATGTTTGTATACTTTGGTCCCTGGTATAGGTTAGAATTTTTGCATGGTAATCCTGTCTTGATACTTGAAGACAGTCCAGTAATGATCTTGGTTAGGTGGTGTGGTGGTAACTTAAGGTCATTAATTTCTTAAGGTTAGCCATACATATGCTTTAAAGACTTTTCTTCAGTAGAAGCTATTATTCAGTGTTCTGCTAGGTATAATAATTCTAGTAGCAAATTATTTTGCTTACGGTAAAAGTTATTCGTTCAACAGACACGTGGCTTCTTCCTCTATATGCACCAAATACTGTGCTAAGGCCCAGGTAACCAGTGGTGAATAAAATAATACATGGACCCTTCCCTATCAGAGCCTATATATTATGGCACAACGGGAGAAATACAAAAGGTTTGTTCTAAGTGCTATGAATGAAACCAACAAATTGCTGAACTAGAGAATGAAGTGTGAAGAGAGAACCTTGTTAGAGTGATCAAGGATAATTCTGAGATGATATTTGAGCTGAGACTTAAAGGATGGGAGGAGCCAGGTCTCGAAAATGGGGTCATCTTCACCGTAAGTCAGTTAAAAATAAACACCAATCTCTTCAGCCCCAAAGTTCACCCCCCTCCAGAGAGTATGGGCAAAGAAGCCTCGCTGCCAGCAGTAATGATGGCTCCAGGAGGGGGCGGGGCGTCACCGCGCCGCTCTCGGTCAAAACAGAGGGTGTCACGTGGTATGCGCGGTGCATCCGGGCCCGCGGCGCGGCGCTGCGGGTGGGTACCCCAGCGGCGGAGCGGCGGCCCCACGGGCGGGCAGGTGAGGGTGAGCGTCGAGGCTGGGCGCTCTGGGTCGCTCGCCAGTGAGGTCGAGTGGAGCGCGCCCGTGGCTCCCGAGCATGGCGTGCTCCTTGCCTCCCTGCGTGGTGGACTGTGGCACCGGGTAAGAGCCCGCGCTGTCCGCATCCCCTCCGGCCGCCCGCGCCCTGTCCCTGCCCCTCGGCGCTCTGTCCCAGCCCCTTGACTATCCCTGAGCCTCAGGGTTCCTGGCATTTCCAGGCATCCAGCCGCGTCCCGGTCGCTTCTCTCGCGGACCCCGCAGCCGGTGGCATCCCGCCTCCTCACCTCTAACCCTGGTCTCATGCCCTCTAACTACCTGTGCCGGGACAGGCGGGGACATTCCTTCCACCCTGCACAACTCCTCTTCCCCCTAATATTCTTCCTTTAAATACAGTGTATTTCTGGGGCCACGCGAAAAGGTCACTTATCTTGAGGAAAGGGAAAAGAATGGAGGGAGTGTCATCGCGCCCCACTCAGATCTGCCCTAATTGTCTCAGCCTCCCACACCTTCCTCAGTGCCCTGGGTCAAGGTGGATACCCTAGACTCCCAGCCCCACTCATCCTCCCCTATCGCTAGCATCGCGCCTTTGTCTGAGTACCAATTTATTTAGCTATAAATTTCTGCAGATTATTTTCACGTTACTTCTGGCTTTGCCTCTGACATTCTTGATTGACTCTCAATCTGTGCCCTCAAGTGCACTTTATTGCTCATTGCACACCTATTTAAGGAGACATTTATATGGACCTACCAACATGAGATTCTTTTACTGCTCACATTGCTCTTCTCCAGTATCAAATGGCTCACTGAGGAGATGAGTTCTTGGTAGCCCTTGTTTTAATTTACATAGATTAGCTTTTTAGCTTTAAAATGATTTGGTTAAAAAGACTCCATTTTGAAAAACAGAACGTCTATATGTGGGGAAGCTAGTTTGTGCAATAGGTTTTTATTCTTTAAACTTTTTGAGGTGTGGTTGCTTCTCCTAATGTTACGATCTGCAAGAGACCTAAGGGAAGTTTTTGTACATTCAGTAGCTCAAGCTTCGCTGATCTTGGAAATGTGATTGCTAAATCCACCGTGCTGGTGGTTTGGAAATTCAAGCTTGCTGCCTGTATTATGGATGAAGTACTTAATAAAATAGCCTGGAATTAAATTTAGCCTCTTAAAGATTTTTCAAGAAAGGATTTTAATCATCTTTACCACAAAATATTCCATTGCATGTTCGCCTTACCTTTGATTCTTTTCTGTAGAAAAATGTACTTGGTTTTGGTTTCCTTGACAACCTTGTGGGGGTGTCTTCTTCAGTTTGCTACAGTCCATCTCCTTCTGATCATTCTTTCATTTTGCTGCTGAAGCTACCAGAAGTGGTTACAAACTGGGGAAAAAAAAACAAAAAATACTGCCCCTTTGCTTCTGCTAATTGTTTTTGGAATACACATTGTGCAGAAATTTTGTGGCTTGGCTATTTTAAGAAGTTACTTTGCTACCCAAAACACAAGACAGAATTACTATTGAGAATTAAACCCCTGAGAGATTTGACTCCCTTACTCATATCCATCCTGGCTCCATAAGCTCAATGGTCAACACTTGTGATTCGTGCCCCCCCTTGTGTTAAGAGTGAAGAGAACAACAGGTAAAAGTGTTTTTTATTTCCACCTTTGCATGTAAGAATCTTGGTTTTCTAATTCTAGTCTTGTAAAATGAATTGAAATATGTATAAAGCATTTCTCGGTAGTAGCAATAAAGTAATACCCACATGAATTTGTCAGACCTTGAATATTTGTTAGCTGGGGAGCTTACTCATTCTTGTTATAAATATCTAAAATGTAGTGCTCATTTTTGACCTTTTGAGGTAAATGACAAATATAATTTTGTTCTCTCTGAAATATAACTGAGAATATCATGCTAGTAGCTCTGGTAGTGTAGTGCCTAAGGCACTTGACTGCTAACCAGAAGTCTGCTGGTTGTTCAAACCCACCAGCCACTCCTCAGAAGGAAGATGGGGCAATCTACTTCCGTAGTGATACCACCTCGGGAACCCAAGGAGGGAGGGGTCACTATGAGTCGGGTCTGACTTGACGGCACATAACAACAACAACAATAGTGTTTTCTGGATTGAGCTTTACCTCAAAATAGAATTGTTGTCTTGTTGTTGTTATGTGCCATCAAGTCAGACCTGACTCATAACGACCCCTCCTTACAAAATAGGATAATAAGTGATAAAATGTAGATAAAAATAACAGTCCAAAGAAAAGAATGGGCCTGGAAAGTCACCCTAAACTTGAGTTTAGTGGTTTCTACCATTGGGTCTTACATTTGAAATTAGTCTTATTGTCTGACAAAATTATAAGAGAGACATTGGCAATTATGTAATTCTGTCATCAGGAAGAAAGGACTCTTTTTCAGGTGGAAAGCTTTTTTTAGTACTAAATCCTAAAAGGAAAATTCAGTTTGAACTGTACATAGTGGGCTCTGATGATTTTGTAGACAGTGTCCTGAGCAGTATTTTTTATCAAATAAATTTCATACTGCTAGCCTAGCATTCTCTAATAACTCTAAGGGCCAACTCAGCACAATATGCTGGAAGTCAGGATAATATGGACCAAGGGATGATCTACTTGACTCATAGATAAAGCTTGCCTATTTAAAGGAGTAACTAGGCTACATAGCTTTCAGGCACTGTTTTACAACTACCGGTCAACCTGTATCTTAACCAAATTTCTTAATGCATATTTTTGCATTTTTAATTTATTTTGAATTTCAAATCTACTGAAGAGCTGCCAGAAAAGTACAAAAAACAGAATAAAACAAAAACCCACTTTATGCTGTTCATCCAGAGTCACCAACTATTAACATTTTATTGTTAGGTGTGGCTGGTGGGTTTGAACTGCCACCTTTCTGGTTAGCAGTCAAATGCTTTAGGCACTATGCCACCAAACCAAAACCAAATTCGAAGTCGAACCTGACTCATAGTGACCCCTCCTTGGGTTTCCGAGGTCGTATCACTACGGAAGTAGATTGTTCAACCTTCCTTCCGAGGAGTGGCTGGTGAGTTTGAACTGCAAGCCTTCTGGTTAGCAGTCAAATGCCTTAGGCACTATACCACCAGAGCTCCTACTACGCCACTGTTGTTGTTGTTGTTATGTGCCATCCAGTCAGACCCGACTCATAGGGACCCCTCCTTGGGTTTCCGAGGCAGTATCACTACGGAAGTAGATTGCCCCATCTTCCTTCTGGGGAGTGGCTGGCGGGTTTGAACCACCAGCCTTCTGCTTAGCAGTCAAGTGCCTTAGCCTCTATGCTACCAGAGCTCCTAGAGCTCCTTTATTTTTACCTAAGAAGTAAGAAATTGTATCTTAGTATAGTTTTAATTTGATCTTTTAATATTTATATGTGGGGAGATGAGCATCTTTTCTCATGGTTAAGAGCTACATGCATTTTTTTTTTTTCCTGTCCATTTCCCTAGCCTATTTTTATTTGGGTTTTTGGTCTTCTTGGTTTTTAGAAGTTAATTCATATATTTGAGTATGTCTGAAGCCCCAAGTCTGCCTGTGTTTGGGATGATTTGCTAGGAAGACTTACAGGATTCAGTGTATTACGGTATTCATGGTTAGGATTTATTACAGGGAAGGAACACAAAGCAAAACCAGCCAAGGGAAAGGCACATGGGGTAAAGTCTGTAGGAGACCAGGTGCAAGCTTCCATGAGCCCTCTCCCAGTGGAAATCTTAATTCCCTGAGCAACTGAGTCTCTGAGAAGCTTCCCTGTTGTCACATGGTTTGGTGATCTTTTTGATTTTCCAGATAGATAATCTTGTCATTGGCCAATAGATGTTTTACCCCTTCCTTTCAATTTCTTGCAATGTGATTTTTTTTTTTTTTTTTTTGATGCACTATTGGCTAATACTTCCAAAACAGCATTAAGTAGTATTGGAGTTATGGATGTTAGTCTTTTGTTTCTGACTTTCTGTTGTTTCGTCAGTAAGTAAGATGCTAGCTTTTGGATGGAATTAAACCCACACACATGCACACACACACAGGCATGGACACAAATATGTGTGTATATATACCACACATACATATGCACATAAATATATGTACATGTACATGTGAATATCTATCATGTTAAGAAAGTATGCATCAATTTCTTTTTTTTAAATATTTATAGCATCAATGGGTATTGGATGTGTTAGATATTGTCAGATATCTTTATCATAAGTGGAGTATGTAGTTTTATTTATTAGTTTTTTAGTATGATGCATTTTATTAATGAAGTTCCTTATATTGAACAACTTTTACATTCTGGAATAAACCGCACTTGGGCATGATGCCTTATTTTTTATGTGTAGATGTGATTCTTTTGTTAATATTTTAAGATTTTTGCATCAATAGTCATAAGTGTTACTGATTTGTAGTATTGTATGCTGGTATAATCTTTGTCAGACTGTAGGTTCAATGTTACACTCTCTTTATAAAACAAGTTTAGAAGTCATCCTTTTTTTCCTACGCTCTGGAATTGTTTAAGTAGTATTGGGATCACCTAAGTTTTTAAAAATTTTAAAGTCTTGGCAGAATTTTCTTGTGACTTCAACGCTTCTCTGTGGCAGAATTCTTTTGCTAGTCTCTCTGTTTCTTTTATGTTTCCTTAGATTTTTTCTCTCTATTAGAATCAATTTTGTTATGTTGTTCTGTCTTAAAAAAATCTGTCTTATCTAGATTTTCAATGTATTTATATAGTTGTCTCATGATTTTGTGTAATTTCTTATGATTTTAAAACACTCCTATTTTGATAGTTATTTTCTTCCTTGTCAGTGAAATTTGTGAGTTTTTATTTCTCTTTTTTCTTGATTGCTTTGATGAACTGAACACCTGGTCTATTTTGTAGATCTTTTTAAAGTATCAGCTTTAGAGTTTATTAATTCCATTGTTTATTTGTTTTTTGACTCATGCATTTCTGTTTTTATCTTTATAAATTTCTTCATGCTTTTCTTTGTTTTGCTTTTTATTTGAGTTGGATGTTAAAATTTATTTTATTTTTTCTATAAAACAAAAATTCTTCAAGGAAAAAATAGAGGCAAATTTAGGGGCCCTAGCTCTCATATGATTGGGACCTTCTAAAATTAAATTTTCATGTGCATCAAAAGACTTCTTCAAAAGAGTAAAAAGAGATCCTACAGATTGGGTAAAAAATATTTGGCATTGACATACCTGACAATAGACTTATCTCTAAAATTGATAGAAAACTTCAGCAGCTCAACATCAAAAAGACAAACAATCCAGTTAAAAAATGGGCAGAAGACACAAATAGACACTACATGGAAGAAGATTTTTAGTTGGCCAAAAAATACATGAAGAAATGTTCGTGATCATTAGTCATTAACCAAAAACAAAAACCAAACTCACTGCCGTTGAGTCACTTCCACTCATAGCAACCCCTCCTTGGATTTCCAAGGCAGTATCTCTACAGAAGTAGATTGAGCAGTCTTCCTTCCGAGGAGTGGCTGGTGGCTTTCAACCACCACTCCCAGATACCATCTCACCCTAGCACTTATAGCTAAGTTCAACAAGACAGAAAATAACAAATGCTGGTGAAGAGGTGGAGAGATTGGGACTTATACACTGCTGGTGGTCTGTAAATGATACAACCACTATGGAAATCAGTATGGTGATGCCTTAAGAAGTTGGAAATAGAAATACCATTTGATCCAGCAATCCCTTTACTAGGTATATATTGTAAAGAAGTGAGAGCCAGGACATGAAGAGGATGCTTGCATATATGCACAGCCATGTTCACAGCAGTATGATTCACAATAGCAAAGAGTTAGAAACAACCTAAGTGACCATCAGTGGATGAATAGGTAACCAAACTATGGTATATACACATAATGGAATACTATGCAACCCAAAAGAATAATGTAAAATCTGTGAAGAACCACATAATGTGGATGAACTTGGAGGACATTATGCTGAGTGAAATAAGTCAATCACATAAGGACAAATATTGTATTAGTTCATTATTGTAAAAAGTCAAGGAAAGGTTTATATATGGAAGGAAACTTTGTTGGTTAAGAGCGATGGGAGGGGAGAGGAGGGACTATAGCTACATAGGTAGAGACGTATTGATTTGGGTGAATGGAAGGGTATCGTACTAAAAGTGAGTGATCAACATGGTGGCACTGAGGAAGAAGAAGACAGAGAGGTACCCAAAGGTACAGACAACAAAGATAAACCCTTTTACGTGTACAATACTGCATTCTCAGGGATAACAAACATTAATCTATAGGTAAATAGATGGGTAGACAGGTTGAATGATCAGGTATGTCTAGGGAAAAGGGAATATACCCATGAACATATATAAAGTTGTCAGATGATATTTCTACATACATGTACTACGTACATATTTTGGCTCATTTACATTTATTGATACGATCCGTATATTTGGCCTTAGTTTTACCATATTGATTTGCTACAAGTGGCAAGGTGGGAAAGCGGGAGAAAGGAGAGTAAAAAGGCTAGGAGACCAGGATAGAGTGAGGAGTCAGCTGCAGGGATCCAGGTGAGGGGCGGGAACCAGGTCACACCCCACAAGTGGCAAGGCAGGAACATGGGAGAAAGGAGAGTAAAAAGGCTAGGGAACTCTGCAGTGAGGAGTTAGCCTCAGGGATCCAGGTAAGGAGAGGTTAGAGAGATTTCCGACAGCTAAGGGAGACAAACTTGTCTGTCGGTTTGTCCTACTGTGGTGATGTGTTGCTGTGAGCCTTGAGGCTCTGTCACTGGTATTTCAAATCCAGTGGGGTTCACATGGTGTACAGGTATCAGCCCAGCTTGCAGACTGAGACAGACTAGGAAGAAGGAGGAGGCCATCCACTTCTCAAAGAATTGGCCAGGGAGCATATCTCATGCATAGCCGAGAAACACTATCTGATATATTACTGAACAAGTTATGAATAGTCCGGAAACATTGTCTAATACAGAGGAGGAGGATGACTCACTTAGATGAGAAGGCTCTCAAAATAGGACTGGGAAAAAGCTGCATCATCAGAGCAAAACCAGCCTCACTCATATGGATAAAGTAAAGCTTTCAAGACCTCCATTTGCTGATGTGGCACCACTCAAATTGAGGAGAAATAGCTGCAAATATCCATTAATAATCAGAATATGGAAGGTATGAAGTATGAATCTAGAAAAATTGGAAGTTGTCAAAAATGAAATGGAATGTATAATGCTTGATATCCTAGGCATTAGGGAGCTGAAATGGACTAGTTTTGGTTTTGAATCAGACATCCGTATGGTCTACTATGCCAGGAATGACAGTTTAAAGAGGAATGGCGTGGCATTCATCATCACAAAGGATGTTTCAAGATCTTTCCTGAAGTACAATGCTGTCAGTGATAGGATAATATTCATAAACTTACAAGGAAGACCCATTAATATGACTATTATTGAAATTTATGCACCAACCACCAAAGCCAAAGATGAGGAAATTGAAGATTTTTATCAACTTCTACAGTCTGAAATTGACCGAACACGCAATCAGGATGTGTTAATTATCACTGGTGACTGCAATGCAAAAGTGGGAAACAAAGAAGAATCAC
>NW_006921851.1:4426698-4431317 GCF_000298275.1 Orycteropus afer afer
TCGACGAAAGAGGGGGAGGCCTTCAACGAGATGGATTGACACGGTGGCTGTGATGATGGGCTCAAGTATAGCAGGGATCATGGAGCTGGCATGGGATCGGGCAGTGTTTCGTTCTGCTGTGCGTGGGGTTGCTATGAGTCAGAAACGACTCAACGGCACCTAACGAGAATAACAAAAAATTTGTATGTGCTGTAAGAATGTCCACATATGGAATAGAGCTAACAAAGGGCAAAGTTATGATAACTTCTTGGCCATAGCCAGTCACCCTGAGGGAGTGAATAGTTGGACCTGTGGGCTTGGGACCATAGTTAGAGGGGACATGAAACTCAATTGGCATAACATACTACACAGAGACATTGTTCTACATCCTCCTTTGGTGAGTAGCAGCTGGGATCTTAAAAGCTTATAAGTGGCTATGTAGATGCAACAGTGGGTGTCTCCTTGTCCAGAGCAAAGAAGAATGAAGAAAACCAAAGACGCATGGATGCATAGAGACTAGTAAGTAGTATACCATGCAATACTCAGCCTGTATGACTATGAGACAATAAGAACTAGATGATGCCTGGCTACCACTGCAAAAGGGGTCAGTGCAGGAGATCCTGGTTAGGTGGGAGAACAATGTGGAACAAAACTCAAAATCACACACCAAAAAAAAAAAGACCAGGTTACTGGTCTGATAGAGCCTGGTGGAACACCTGAGACTAAGGCCCCTTGTTACCCTTGAGGTCTGGAACTGAAATCGCTTTACTCCTGTGGCTTCCAGCCAAACAACAGACAGGCGGATAGGGTGAATATTTATATCAGGTAGATACAGAAGGGCAGTGTTTGCCCAGGAGGATAGCTGGGGTAGGGTGCAGGAATGCATAGGAAAGGACACAGGGAAGAGGTAGCTACAGAGGAGGAGGTAAGAGAGCTGTTACACTGTGGGGAATTGGAGTCAATGACATGAAACAAAATGTATGAACTGCTGTTTGGAAAATGAATTTGCTTTGTAAACTTTCGCCCAAATCACAATAAAATAATAAAAATAATAAAAGGTTTACAGCCTTGGAAACCCAATGAGGGTTGCTATGAATTGAAATTGACTCAATAGCAGTGATTTTTTTTTTTTCTTTTTGGTGAGTTTATGTCTTTAGATTAGGATAAATTTTTTTCATTACCATTGTTTTCAAGAAATTTCTGTATTTTATTTGAATTTAACTCAACTTAATATTTCTATTCTAGCATGTTTGAAATTTTTAAGTTGAAAAACCTTTCTGTTTTTAATTTCTAGTTTTACTACACTGTGGCCAGTGAATGCTGTTTGTATTATTTCTGTTTTTTGGACTTCATTGAGTTTTATTTGTGGTCTTAAGGTATGATCAATTTTATGAATGTTTTGTATGCACTTGAAAAGAAGATATATTCTTCTGTTAGTGAGCATTCAACATAAATCTGTATGAACTATCATGTTAATTTGTAAGTTAGGTCTTCTGTGGTCTTACATGTTTTTTTAATTCACTGATCTATTTCAGACTGAGAATGGCATGTGAAGATCTCTTATTATTAGTGTGTTTTTCCTTATATCTCCTATAGTTTCTGCTTTATGAAAGTTTTTGCTGACTTATTGGGCACCATTGTATTAATAACTTGTTTCTTTATGTGATATGTTCCATTAGCATTAAGAAGCATCCTTTTTATTTAAGTGCTTTTTGGTATGAATTCTGTGTAGTTACATATCAAGTGTGTGGTCCTTGGTTTCTTCTCTTGTGTGTTGAATTTTGCTTTGTTAGCCATATGAAAAGATGTTCTTTTAATAGATGAGCTAGGCTCATTTACATTTATTGATATGATCAGTATATTTGGCCTCCGTTTTACCATATTGATTTATATATACTTTATTTATTTTGTTATTGAGAGTATACACAGCAAAACATATACCACTTCAATAGTTCCTACATGTACAATTCAGTGACATTGATTACATTCTTTGAGTTGTGTAACCATTCTCATCCCCTTTTTCTGAGTTGTTCCTCCCCCAATAACATAAAATCCAACTGCCTTCTAAGGTTCCTGTCTAGTTTTTTGAGTTGCTTTTGTCAATTTGATTTCATATAGATAGTTCTTAAAAGAGCATAATGCTCAAGGCAGACACTTTTTGCTCAATGAGTTAGACTATTGTTTGATTTTAAGAAAACTTCAGGGAATATTTTAGGTTTAAGGTATAAAGATGTCTAAGGGCAATAGTTACACAGTTTATCCAGCTTCCATGACTCCAGAAGGTCTGGAGTTCATGAGAAATGGAAATTCTCTTCTGCATTTTTCCCTTTTCTCTATAGAATCTTTGATCAAAATGTTCAGTAATGATAGCCAGGCACCATTCAGTTCTTCTGGTCTCACGGCTAAGGAGACAATTGTTCATGGAGGCAATTAGCCACACATTCCATTTACTTCTCCTGTATTTGACTCTTCTTCCTCTGTTGCTTCAGATGAATAGAGACTAGTTGTGCCTTGGATAGCTGCTTGCAAGCTTTTAAGATCACAGACCTTATGCAACAAACTGGGAGACAGAACAGAAGCACTAAATGTGTTATTAGGTCAATTAACAATGTCTAATGAAACCCACCAGCCACTCCTCGGAAGGAAGATGGGGCAATCTACTTCCGTAGTGATACTGCCTTGAAAACCCAAGGAGGGGTCTCTATGAGTCGGGTCCGACTCGACAGCACATAACAACAACAACAATGAAACTATGACCCTAAACCTTCAAACCAAGGGACCTCAAATCCCATGATGTGTTTGGTTATAAATAAGCAGCTTCAACAGCTACTCCTTTTTTCTTTTTCTGGTCATTGTTGTAACTGTATCTGTCATACAACTTTTGCCAATTCAACTTTTTACAAGTATAGTACTTATTGACAGCAATTACAATAATTGACTGTGCACCCTCACCCTTACTGCTGTCGAGTCGGATCCGACTCACAGTGATCCCTCCTTGGGTTTCCAAGGCTTTTCACTATGGAAATAGATTGCCCAATCTTCCTTCAGAGGAGTAGCTGGTGGGTTTGAACCACCAGTCTTCTGGTTAGTAGTCACATGCCTTAGGCACTATGTCACAACTGCTCCTTACTTCACCCTCATTCAAAACAATTTTTCTATCACCAGTTAAAAAAAAACCACAAAAAAACGAAAAACAAACTCACTGCTGTCCAGTCAGATCTGACTCATAGCAACCCCTCCTTGGGTTTCCAAGGCGGTGTCACTATGGAAGTAGATTGCCTAACTTTCCTTCCGAGGAGTGGGTGGTGAGTTTGAACCGCCAGACTTCTGGTTAGGAGTTAAAAGCCTTAGGCATTGCCTTGGAAACTCAAAGAGGGGTTGCTGTGAGTCAGATATGACTCGAGGGCAGTGAGTTTGGTTTCGAGTTTCTCCCTTACCTCTAATAACAACTAATAAACTTTGGTCTCTGTACATTCATCTATTCATTTGTATATAAGTGAAGTCGTACATTATCTGTCTTATTGAGATTGACTTATTTCACTCAGCATGAAGTCTTCCAGCTCCCTTTCCCTACTGGCTGAAGAGTATTCCATTGTATATATGTTTACGTTTTTGCTTATCCATTCATCTGTTGATTATATTACATTTTTTAATGTAAATATAGTCTCATGTAGTCAATTTTATTTGATTAGTCTTTTTTTTCTGGTAGATTTTACAAAGTATTTTGGTTTTGTTCTAATGGTTCCTTTAAATATAGTCCTTTTATTTGAGGCTGTTTTCTACTGGTTCTCTACTAGAGAATAATGAAATTAGTTTGTAATTTCTTCTTTCTATCTCATTTTCTTCCCTAGTATCCAATTTGAGGGAAAAAAAAATCCTTTTACTTCTTCTTCTTTTTTTTTTTTTTTAAATTGTGATTTGGGTGAAGATTTACAGAGCAAATTCACTTTCCATGCAGCAGTTCACATATACTTTGTCTCGTGACATTGACCACAGTTTACCACAATGCAACAGCTCCCCTCCCACTTCTTCCCCATAGTTACCTCTTCCCTGTGTCCATCCCTCCATGGACTCCTGCCCCCTGAGCTGTCTCCCCGTGCATAAGCACCCCTTCTTTCTCCCATGATTATTCTCTCCAAGGAGTGTATCTACTTGAGGTAAATGTTCAACTCATATGCCTGTATTTTGTTTGGCTGGAAACCACAGGTGTGGTTTCAATTCCAGACGTGAAGGGCAGCTAGGGGCCACAGTCTCAGTGGTTCCACCAGGCTCTATTGGACCCGCAAACCTGGTCCCCACCTTTTTTTTTCTTTTTTCCTCCAAATGATTTTGAGTTTTATTCCACATTGTTCTCCCTCTCTATCAAGGGTCTCCTACATAGATCCCCTTCCAAGTGGATGACAGTGTTAGCTGGGCACCATCTAGTTGTTCTAGTCTCATAGTTGTATAGGATGCAGATTGGATGGTGTACCAGTCACTAGGACTAATTATTTCCATGAATTTTGGTTTTCTTCATTCTTCTTTGCTCTGGACGAGGAGAGACTCATCGTTGCATCTAGATGGCAGCTTGCTAGCTTTTAAGATCCCAGTCACTACTTGCCAAAGTAGGAGGTGGAACAATGTTTTGTGTAGTATGTTAT
>NW_006921851.1:4431951-4435331 GCF_000298275.1 Orycteropus afer afer
TATTCCATTGTGTGTATGTACCATAGTTTGGTTATCCATTCCTCAGTTGATGGACACCTAGGTTGCTTCCATCTTTTGGCTATTGTAAATAGTGCTGCAATGAACATGGCTGTGCATATATCTGTTCTTGTCATGGATCTCACTTCTTTAGGGTTTATACCTTTTACTTCTAATTAGGATATCAGCAAGCTTATTTTACTTATGTATGTTGACTATTTTCTTCCATCCTCACTTTTTGGTTGTTTTGTTGTACCTACATTTCCGAAGGAGCTCTGGTAGCGTAGTCCCTAAGGCATTTGATTGATAACCAGAGGCTGGTGGTTCAAATCCATCAGCCACTCCTCGGAAGGAAGGTTGGGCACTCTACTTCTGTAGTGATAATGCCTTGGAAACCCAAGGAGGGGTCGCTATGAGTCAGGTCCGACTGGATGTCACGTAACAACAACAACAACACATTGTCCGAGTATATAGACATTAATTAATGCACTTTCTCTCTTATAATCACTATAGAATTTTATTTACAAAAAGCCCTCTAACGTGCTAACACCACTGATTTTTCCATATACTATTTATCCTTTTCACATTAAAAGATTCTTTTAAATTTTGTTGGACATATGATAGTATAAATTTGCATTCATTTAACACTTCTTCCTGGAGCTTCCCAAAATTCACAGAACTAACCTAAAATAGAAAATGGCTACAATTTATACCACATTTTGACGCTTACAGTGAAGTGTGGACTATTTTGTAGGAGGATACCGAGATCTGACATTTCTGCAAAATCTTTGACTGTTTGCAAGTGTTTCAGCTTAGATGAGAAATCCCTGAAAGGCACCGCTCATGATACTAATTGGAGAGTTGGGATCTGCGGGATGAATAGACTATTGGCAAAGAAGCCATAGTCTAGCTGCCGTTCATGTCCATGTCACAAAATAGCAGGGCATGGTGAGCTGAAAGAAGGACCATGTAGTTATATTGTCTTTGTTTCCTAGTAGTTTTGTTGTTGTTTGATCGAGTTGGTTCTGACTCATAGTGAACCAAACAAACAACAGAACCAAGCATTGCTGGGTCCTTCACCATCCTCACCTTTCATTGTTATGCTTTAGCCATTGTTGTAGGCACTATATCAATCTGTATCACTGAGGGCCTTCCTCTTTTTTGCTGACCTTCTACCAAGCATGATGTGTTTCTCTAGGGATTAGTCCCACTTTATTTAGTGTTTTATTTTCCTCTTTTTAAAATTTTATTGTGATTTGAGTAGAAGTTTACAGAACAAATTAATTTTCCATACAGTAGTTCATATACGTTTTGTCCCATGACTTTGTCTCAAGACATTGTCTCATGACATTCCCCATAGTGTAACAGCTCTCTTCTACTTCCTGTCCGTGTCCTTCCCTCCAATGCATTCCTGCTGCCTGAGCTATCTCACTGTGCAAACACTGTCCTTCTGTTCTCCCATTAATGATCACTCCAGGTATTGTATCTGTCTGATGTAAATGTTCACCCCATATGCCTGTCTGTTGTTTGGCTGGAAGTCACAGGAGTGAGTTCAATTCCAGACCTGAAGGGCAGCTTGGGACCATAGTCTCAGGGGTCTCATTAAGCTGTACCAGACCAGCAAACCGTGTTTTTTTTTTTTTTTTTTTTTTAATGATTTTGAGTTTTGTTTCACATTGTTCTCCCACTCTTTTTAAGATCTCCTACATGGATCCCCCTCTGAGTGGTTGACAGTGGTAGCTGGGCACCATCTAGTTCTTCTGGTTTCATAGTCATATGGGCTGAGGATCTCATGGTACACCAGTTCCTTGGACTAATTGTTTCCATGCATCTTTGGTTTTCTTCATTCTTCTTTGCTCTGGACGAGGAGAGACCCATCGTTGCATTTAGATGGCCACTTGCAAGCTTTTAAGATCCCAGTTGCTACTCGCCAAAGTAGGAGGTGGAACAATGTTTTGTATAGTATGTTATGCCAATTGAGCTTGATGTCCCCTGCGACTATGGTCCCAAGGCCCCAGGTCCAACTATTCGCTCCCTCCAGGTAGCTGGCAATGGCTAAGAAGTGACTACAATCTTGTCCTTTGTCATTTCTACTGTATACCTGGAAATTCTTACAAAACTTACAAATACACTTGTAGAAACATTGTCTGCCAACTCTGTACATGGTCTTGGGCACACTACCTTCTGCCTAGACATACCTGATCATTCAGCCTATCCACCCATCTATCCAACTGTAGATCAAAGCTTGCCATCAACAAAAACACAGTATTGTACATGCAGAAAGGTTCGTATTTGTTTTCTGTACCTCCCATGTACCTCTCTATGTCTTCCTCTTCCTCAGTGCCACTGTGTTGATAACTCACATTTGGTACATTGCCCCTCCCTTTACCCAAATCAACACTTGTCTCTACCTGTCTAGTAGTGCTCCCTCCCCACTGGTAATCAACAAAAAAAGTTTTATTCCATGAAAAACCTTTCCTTGACTTTCTAAAATAATGAACTAATACAATATTTGTCTTTCTGTGATTGACTTATTTCACTCAGCATAATGTCCTCCAAGTTCATCTACATTATGCAGTGTTATGTAGATTCTACATTATTGGTTAGTGTTGCATAGTATTCCATTGTGTGTACGTCCCATAGTTTCGTTATCCATTTTTCTGTTGATAGGCACCTAAGTTTCCATTTTTTTGCTATATTAAATATTGCTGTGATGAACATGGATTTGCATATATCTTTTCTTGTCCTGACTCTCACTTCTTTACGATACATACCTAGTAATGGGATTGCTGGATCAAATGGTATTTCTAATTCCAACTTTTTAAGGAATTGCCATACTGCTTTCCACAGTGGTTGTATCATATGACAGTCCCACCAACAATGTATATGAGAGTCCCAATCTCTCCACATCCTTGCCAGCATTTGTTATTTTCTGTGTTGTTAAACTTTGCTACTAGTGCTGGGGCAAGATGTTATCTTGTTGTTTTGATTTGTGTCTCTCTAATGGTTAATGATCGTGAACATTTCTTCATGTATTTGTTGGCTGCCTGAATATCCTGTTTGATGAAGTGTCCATTCATGTCTTCTGCCCCTTTTTTAATTGGATGGTTTGTCTTTTTGTTGAGGTGTTGGAGTTTTCTGTCAGTTTTAGAGATGAGTCCCTTGTCAGATATGTCATTGCCAAATATTTTTTCCCAATCTGTAGGTTCTCTTTTGACTCTTTTGAGAAAGTCTTTGGAAGCACATAAAAATTTAATTTTTAGAAGGTCACATTCATCTAGTTTATCTTCTGCTATTTGTGCATTTTGGGTTATGCTTGACAGCCTACTTATGCCATGAACTAGAGCCCCTAAATTTGCCCCTGTTTTTTACTTGAGGAACTT
>NW_006921851.1:4435738-4440664 GCF_000298275.1 Orycteropus afer afer
CCAAATGATTTTGAGTTTTATTCCACATTGTTCTCCCTCTCTATCAAGGATCTCCTACATAGATCCCCTTCCAAGTGGATGACAGTGGTAGCTGGAGTTAGTTTTTGTGTATGGTGTGAGGTACAGAACTTGTTTTATTTTCTGCAAATGGATATCCAGTTTTGCTAGCATCATTTGTAAATGATATAGTTTCTTCCCCAAGATTTCAGCCTTTTGTCAAAGATCAGCTGACCATAGGTCAATGGATCTATTTCTGGGTTCTCAGTTCTATTCTACTGGTGTATATGTCTGTCATCATTCCAATACCAGGCTGTTTTGACTATTGTGGCTGTGCAGAAAATTTTGAGATCTGGAAGTGAGACCTCCTACTTTGTTCTCTTTCAACAATGCTTTGCTTATCTGAGGTCTCTTTCCTTCTTTGCATGTAAAATTAGTGTTTGTTTTTTCTGTGTTCTCAAAGAATGTTGATGGAATCTGGATTGGTATTGCATTGAATGTATAGATTGCTTTGGGTAGTATTGACATTTTCAAAATATTCAGTCTTCCTATCCACAAGCATGGTATGTTCTTCCATTTATGTTCATTTGTTATGGTTTGTTGAAGTAGTGTTTTGCAGTTTTCTTTGTGTGGTTCTTTTATATCCCTGGTAAGATGTGTTCCCAAGTACCAGCCACTCCTTGGAAGGAAGATTGGGCAATCTGCTTCTGCCAATAGTGATCCAAGGAGGGGTCACTGTGAGTTGGATCCGACTTGACAGCAGTGAGTTTGGTTTGGTTTTATTATAAATGGTATTGATTTCCTCATTTCCTTTTCAGCAATCTCTTTGCTGGTGCAGAGGAATCCAACTGATTTTTTGTATGTTGATCTTGTATTCTGCCACTATGCTAAATCTCTCAATTAGTTCCAATAGTTTTTTTTTTTTTTTCCCCCCCCGAGTCTCTCGGGTTTTCTAGGAGCTCTGATAGCGTAGTGCTAAGGCATTTCACTGCTAACCAGGAGGCTGGCAGTTCAAACCCACCAGTCACTTCTCGGAGGGATGATTGGGCAATGAACATCCGTAGAGATACCACCTTGGAAACCCAAGGAGGGGTCATTATGAATTGAATCTACTCGGCGGCAGTGAGTTTGATTTTTTTTTTTGGTTTTTCTTGGGTTGTGTATATATAGCATCATATCATCAGCAAATAAGGATAGTTTTACTTCTTCCTTACCAATCTGGATGCCTTTGATGCCATCGTTGCTTCTAAGGAGCATTCTGCGGTAGGTCTTTCAAGACAGGTTCATTTGCTCTTCTGGTAATCCATGATATATTCAATATCTGTCACCAACACTATAATTAAAAAATAGCATTTCTTGGTTTTCCTTATCATTGCCCAGCTTTTGCATGCAGATGAGGCAGTTGAAAATACCATGGCTTGGGTCAGGTGACATCTTTGCTTAAAAGAAGTCTTTCGCAGCAGATTTGCCCAGTGCTATATATTGTTTGATTTCTTGACTGCTGCTTCCATGCACATGGACTATGGATCTAAGTAAAATGAAATCCTTGACAATGCCAGTCTTTTTTCCATTTATCATGATGCTACTTATTAGTCCAGTTCTGAAATTTTTTTTTTTCTTTATAGTGAGGTGTAATCCATACTGAAGGCTGTAGTCTTTGATCTTTATCAGTAAATGCTTCAAGTCTTTTTCGTTTTCAGCAGGCAAGGTTATTTCGTCTGCATAGGACAAGTTGTTAATAAATCTTCCTCCAATCCCGACGTCACATTCTTTTTCATATAGTTCAACTTCTTGGATTATTTGCTCAGCATGCAGACTGAAAAAGTATGGTGAAAGGATACAACCCTGATGTACACCTTTCCTGATTTTAAACCATGCAGTATCCCCTTGTCCTGTTCATACAACTGGCTCTTGGTCTATATACAGGTTCCTGTGAGGACAATAAGTGTTATGGAATTCCCATTCTTTGCAAGGCTGTCCATAATTTGTTATCATCCATGCAGTTGAATGCCTTTACACATAGTCAATAAAACACAGGCAAACATCTTTCTGGTATTATTTGCTTTTAATCAAGCTCCATCTGACATCAGCAATGATATGTCTCATTCCACGTCCTCTTCTGAATACAGCTTGAATTTCTGACAGTTCCCAGTGGATACAGTGCTGTAACCCTTTTAAACGTATCTTCAGCAAAATTTACTTGTGTGTGATATTAATGATATTGCTCTCTAATTTCTGTATTCTCTTGGACCACATTTCTTTGGAATGGGCACAAATGTGGATCTCTTCCAGTCCATTGTCCAGATAGCTGTCTTCTACATTTCTTGGTATAGATGAGTGAGCACTTCCAGTATTGCTTCCATTTGTTGAAATCTCTCAACTGGTATTCTATTAATTGCTGGAGCCTTGTTTTTTGCCAATGTGTTCAGTGAAGGTTGAACTTTTTCCTTCAGTAGCATGGGTTCTTCATCATATGCTCCCTCCTGCAGTGCTTCAACATCTACCAGTTCTTTTTGGTACAGTGACTATGTGTTTTCCTACCATCTTCTTTTGATGCTTCATACATTGTTCAATATTTTGCCCACAGAATCCTTCAGTATTGCAATTTTTTTTTTGGGGGGGTCAATGCATTTTTTTAGCATTGTTCTCTCCCTTCCCCTCTCACCCCTGGTAAGCAACAAAGTTTCCCTCCACATATAAACCTTTCCTTGACCCTCCACAACAAACTAGTACTATATTTGTCCTTCTCTGATTGACTTCACTCGGCATAATGTCCTCCAAATTCATCCATGTTATGCAGTGTTTTACAGACTCTACGTTATTCTTCAGTGCTACATAGCATTCCATTGCGTGTGTGTACCGTAGTGTAGTCATCTACTCTTCCATTGACAGGCATGTTAGTTGTTTCCATTTTTTTGCTATTGTAACTAGTGCTGTGATGAACATAGGTGTGCATATATCTGTTCCTGTCCTGGCTTTCACCTCTCTAGGATATATACCTAGTAATGGGATTGCTGGGTCAAATGGTATCTCCAATTCCAGCTTTCTAAGGAATCGCCATACTGCTTCCCACAGTGGTTGTATCACTTCACAGTCCCACCAACAGTGTGTGAGAGTCCCAGTCTCTCTACATCCACACCAGCATTTTTTATTTTCTGTCTTGTTGAACCTTGCCATTAATGCTGGGGTGAGACGGTATCTCGTTGTTTTGATTTGCGTCTCTCTGTTGGCCAATGATCATGAGCATGTCTTCATATATTTGCTGGCCACCTGAATATCCTCCTAGTTGAAGTGTCTATTCATGTCTTTTGACCATTTTTCAATTGGATTGTTAATTCCTTTACTGTCGAGGCATAAGAGTTTTCTATAAATCTTAGAGATAAGTCCCTTGCCACATATGTACTTATCAACAAGTATGGATTTGTTGCTGTCATTTTTGTTATGTGCTTTTTTGTGATGTTGATTTCTTTGTTCCGTATAATTTTCTGTGCTAAGCTCATTTTGTTTATGAATCGTGTTATCACTTCCTTTGTTGCTATTGTTTTAGTATTTGATAAATATCTGTGCTGGTCCTCTTTTTTATTTTGATGTGAAGATTTATCATTTTTGCTTGAGGTTACCATGTGACTTATAGTTTTCTTCCCAGGTTTAGAACAGTCTGTTCTATCTTGTAGTTGTTTTGACTTCCCTACCATCTAGAAGTTCTGTAACAACACAGTTTTTTCCCTCTTTTTGGTTTGTAGTTGTCCTCATTTGTCAATTGATGACTCTGGTTCCCTGCTTACAATCTTGTAGGCTTATTTATGCATACTTCCATAGCTGGGTTGGTTTTTGGGTTATGTCATCATCTGTGTTAATGGTCAATTGTTGTTTGCTGTTGTTTCTTCTCTCTCCAAAGGACTCCTTTATCATCTCTTGTAAGGTTGGTCTGGTTTTAACAAATTCCCTTAATTTCCGCTTATCTGGAAACGTCCCAATTTCACCATCAGATTTCAGGGATAATTTTGCTAAGTACATAATTCTTGGTTGGAAATTTTTCTGTTTCAGAGTTTTGTAAATACTATCCCATTGTCTTCTTGCCTACATGGTTTGTGCTGAGATACCTGAGCTTAGTCTTATTAGTTGCCCCTTTTAAGTAACTTTGTTTTTCCCATGCTGCTTTCAGGATTCTTTGTCTTTGGATTTGGTGAGTTTGATGATATGTCTGGGTGATTTTTTTGGGGGGTCTGTCCTGTTTGGGGTGTGTTGGACTTCTTGAATAGATATATGCTCATCTTTCATCATACCAGGAAAATTCCCTTCCAACAAATTCTCGACAGTTATTTCTGTGGTTTTATTTGTTTCTTCCTGTTCTTGAATTCCAGTTACATGTAGGTTATTTCTTTTGATGGTATCCATGTAGGTTATTTCTTTTGGTGGCATCCCACATGAACCTAAGCTTTCTTCTTTTTGTTTTGATCATTTTTCTGATTGATTGCTTTCCAAAAAAGTATTGAGGTGTTTGCCTTCAATCTCACCAATTCTGTCTTCCATTGATTCAATTCTATTCCTTTGCGCATTCAATGTGTTATCTATTTCTGAAAATTTAGTATTAGTCTTTTGGATTTCTATGTGTAGATTTTGTATCATTCCTAATATTTCATTTATTTTGTCATTTTGTTCTTGTATTCTCTCTCAAAATTGTTCTTTGGTTTTCTCTGTGTTTTTCTCAATTTTGTCAGTATTTTCCTTGATCTGTCTCTCAATTCATTGAAGATACCTAAATAGAATTATTTTTAAGTCCTTATCTGGGAGTTCCAATGGTGCATTTTCCTCATGGATATGTTTTGGGTCTGTATCCTCTTGGCTCAAGGCAGGGAATACCAGAAAGATGTTTACTTGTGTTTTATTGACTATGCAAAGGCATTTGATTGTGTGGATCATGACAAA
>NW_006921851.1:4445743-4449221 GCF_000298275.1 Orycteropus afer afer
AGCTCAGCCCAACTTTCTCTTCACCTTCTCCCTTTGTTCCCCAGCCACTGTGCACAGTCCTCCGTGCAGTCCCTGGCTAGCAGGGTGATTTTTAGGTTAATTCTTAGGTCCTACCACCACTCGGGAATTTCCAAGCCATCTGTGCTATCAGGGTCACTCAGGTCACTGCCAGACCGCAGCTCCGTGTATCTCCTTTTTTGGTGTTTTCATGCAAAATCTTCTGCTAGTTGGGGTTTAGTTCACTTTTGTATCCTTCCCTTCAAGGCTCAGGGGTCCAAGATTATCTTCTGTGGCTGTGTTAATTGGTTTCCTTTTTCTTTGTTGAAGAGGGTCTGTGCAGTCCTTCTGCCTAGTCCAACATCTTACCAGAACTCTCCATAATTGGTGATTTTATGTTGGAGTGACTTGCCCACGATTTTCCTTTTCTTTGTTTTGTTTGTATATTATCTGTGTAAGCAGAGTACTGTGCTGTGCACCTCTGTTTGCTAGTTGGCAGCACTTACATGCTCACCACCTCTCTCCTTTCCCTTTGTCTGCCTCTTGTATGTCCTTGCCGTCCTTGGCAAACAAAGCCTATTCTTAGGTCCCTGGAATCTGAATGAGAATGCTGTGACTTTAAAATCCAGAATGGCCACCACTTGTAAAGACTCAAAATGGCTGCACCCTTGGTCACTTTAAATATCCAAAAGGGCACCGTTTGTAATCATTCAAAATGGCTGCACCCTCCATCACTTTAAATATCCAAAATGGCTGCCACTTGTAAACAATCAAATCAAAATGGCTGCACCTTCCAGACAGTGGAAAGTCCACAGCTCAGGTTGTCTCCCTCCTTGCTGTTTGCCTTCCCAGTCATAGGCCACCAGCGCAGTCATCCCTCCAGCCCTTCGTGACCAGGAGTGATCTTGGGTCCCAACACCACTTGGAAATATTCAGGCTGTTGGTCCCATTGGAGTAGCTGATAGTCCACTGCTCCAACCATCTCCGTGCTCACTGTTTTCATTCAAGTTTTTCCCTTAGTTGGTACCTAATCCACTTCTATATAGTTCCTTTTAAAGCTCAGTGCTCTAGGATTAGCTTCTGTATCTCTGTTAATTGTTTTTTCTTTTCTTTGTTGAAGAGTGTTTGTGTAGTTTGTTTGCCTATTCCTCCATCTTATTGGAAGTCCAGTATTGCAACTTGAGGCTTGTAGTTTTTCTTTAGTTCTTTTAGCTTGAGAAATGATGCTTTTGGTTTTCTAAATCTAGGTCATTGCACATTTCATTATAATAATATAATTGTTTTACTAGGTTTTGTTTAAACTGAGTTCCTAAGGGGAAAACCAGTGAGAATGACATGAGGGAGAATTGTTGATAACTAAAATGGCTCTCTCCTCTTTTACCATTGTTTACCATAATCTTTGGAATTGAATGTGTTCCCAGAGCAAAAAATTTATTAGAATTAGTGGGGACGTATAATATACCCAAATTGAGGCTTCTGTCTGCCCATTATTCCAGCAAATTCTTTCTTTTGTCGTCTTCTAAACCGCTAAAGTGCTACCCAGAGATTACAAGCCATAGATAGCTGTGTCTCTGTAAGTAAGGAGAAGAGTCATTTGTTTTTGAGCAACTAGCAGGTTCAGAAAGAATCCATCCCATTTAAAATAGCAATGAAAAGAAAGGAACCTAGATGGGTCCCATGCATAGAAAATAAGGAAAGGGACATGGCAAGAAAAAGTAGATGAAAAATATACTTTGGCAGAAGAATTACTTCAGAAATCAGAGCAGAATTTTAGACAAAAACATGTTGCTCTCAAAAATTTAGGGACAACATAGACTGAATAGAACGAGAGAGCAAAAAGGTGATTCAAAATAATTAAAGGGAAGGTAACAGGAGAACTTGAAAGTGAGATTTCAGCAAATAGATGGATAAAATCATTTCACAAACAAAAACTGTGTTAGAAACTAACATTTCAGACAGTTACATAGAATTTTAATCTGAGGAAATAAACAGACAACATGGGAATGAATAAAGGAATAATAGTGATTGGAGACAAGATGGAAGCTATGGGAGAGAGCCAAAGAAATCCACTGTAGTGAAAGTTGGTGTTTAAGAAGAAGAATATAGAATAAAGGGAAAAGAAAAGAAAAATTCAGAAATTAAGAAAAAAATTTTCTGAAACAATAGTTCATATATACATAAAGAGGCTATGTGAATGGCAGGAAATACAGCGTAGTCATTAGAATGGAGGCATACCTTGGGGAACTTAGTAAACCTGAAGCAGGAAAAGAAAAATTAAAAAAAAAAAAACCTGAATTTTTTTTCTCATGGGAAAAGCAAAATTCACTCAGTCTCAGACTTTTCAACATTATAATTTTCCAAAAGGTAATGGAGTAATGTCTAAGAATTTTGGGGGTGGAAGGGGTCAGTGTATTGGGATGTCATTAAAATAATATTTGAAATGTGGGAAAGCTCAGGAATTATAGCATATTATGAACCTCACTGAAAGATGTACTTGCAGCCAAGTAATAATTCAGCGAACTGAAAGATGAATCAATGAAGATTCTACAAATGGAAAAGTTGAAGTATTAAAATACTTTAATAACTGAATAAATACTGATACAAATTTAAATAATTGAATAAAAGCTGACACAAATTTAAATAATATGAAGACAATGATAATAGACTATAACAAATTTCTAAAAGGGTCATTATATTAAAGAATTAGAGTTGGGGCTTGGGGTGGGGAAGAAAGATTGTGCTGATTGCCTTATCTTTTAAAATAAGTAGTTAAAATACTGTTTCTGTTGGTTTTGATAAATTGAGAAGACTATTATACTAAAAACAGAATTGGCGTAACTTTGAGATATACAAGTTCGAAAGAAGAAAAACAACTAAGAAAATAAACCATTGAATAAAAGATAGAAAACAAAGACATTAACAAGGGATAGAATGAAAGTTAAAATGAGAATCCAGACCTCTATGTGGCACATGAATGAACTCATTGGGTGCTGGGTTTAAAACTAAATTCATATGTTTACTAAACTGAAACCATGTAGTGTTTACATATAAATCAGAGTCATTCAGAAAGTAGAAAGATGGGCAACAAAATAGCAAACAAATGCAAATAAAAAGAAAAGCAGGAATGTTTTAGAGTAAGGGAGAAAGATTTAAATGGAACAGATGATTTATTCTGTTTAGTTTTCGATTCATTAAAAAGTTTTAAATTTTGTCAGAATAGTATGTAAAATAATTTTTTTAAAAAATTTTATTTTATTTATTGTGATTTGGGTGAAGATTTACAGAGCAAATTCACTTTCCATACAGCATTTCACATATACTTTGTCTAATGACATTGACCACAGTTTACAATGCAACAACTCACCTCCCACTTCCTCCCCATAGTTACCTCCTCCCAGTGTCCATCCCTTCATACTCTTCTGCACCCTGAGCTATCTCCCTGTGCATAAGCAGCCCTTCCTTCTCCCATGATTGTTCTCTC
>NW_006921851.1:4452802-4457639 GCF_000298275.1 Orycteropus afer afer
TAGGGTGTAATAATAAGAAAAATGTCATACCTTTTCAGTCTTGCAGGCCCCGAGTGTCCTTGGGGTTGCTGGAAAGCAGAACGTGTTCTTAAGCCCCAGAAATCTGTGAGAGTGCTGTCTCTTTAAATATCCAAAATAATCAAGCCGCTTTTGAAACCTTCAAAATGGCGGCGCCTTCCAGACCAGCAGAAGTCCACAACTCAGCCCACCTTTCTCTTCACTTTCTCCGTTTGTTTTCTATCCACTGTGCACAGTCCTTGGTGCAGTCCCTGGCTAGCAGCATGATTTTTAGGTTAATTCTTAAGTCCTACCACAGGAATCTGCAAGAGTGCTGTCTCTTTAAATATCCAAAATAGTCAAGCCGCTTTTTAAACCTACAAAATTGCGGTGCCCTCCGGACCGGCAAAAGTCCACAACTCAGCCCACCTTTCTCTTCACTTTCTATGTTTGTTCCCCAGCCACCGTGCACAGTCTGTGCAATCTCTGGCTATCAGGGTGATTTTTAGGTTAATTTTTAGGTCCTACCACCACTCGGGAATGTCCAAGCCGTTTGTGCCGTCAGGGGTGTTCAGGTCCCTGCCAGACTGCAGCTCCATATGTCTCCTTTTTTGGTATTTTCACGCAAATTCTTCTGCTAGTTGGGGTTTAGTCTACTTCTGTATCCTTCCCTTCAAGGCTCAGTCGTCCAAGATTATCTTCTGTGTCTGTCAATTGATTTCCCTTTTCTTTGTTGAAGAGGGTCTGTGCAGTCCTTCTGCCTAGTCCGCCATCTTGCCGGAACCTCTGTAAAATAATTTTAAAAGTCTAATAGGGCTATGTATAGGGTTGGCAGACAGTGGTTCTACAAGTGTATTTGTATGTTCTGTAATAATTCCCAGGTGTATAGTGGAGCTGACAAGGGACAAGGTTGTAGTAGTCACTTCTTGGTCAGAGCCAGCTACCCAGAAGGAGCGAGTAGTTGAACCTGTGGGCTTGGGACCATAGTCACAGGGGACATCAAGCTCAATTGGCATAACATACTACACAAAACAGGAGCTCTGGTAGCATAGTGCCTAAGGCACTTGACTGCTAACCAGAATGCTGGCGCTTCAAACCCACCAGTCACTCCTCGGAAGGAAGGTTGGGCAATCTACTTCTGTAGTGATACCGCTTTGGAAACCCAAGGAGTGGTTGCTATGAGTCGGGTATGACTTAACGGCACATAACAAGAACAACAACAACTACACAAAACATTGTTCCACCTCCTACTTTGGCGAGTAGCAGTTGGGATCTTAAAAGCTTGCAAACAGCCATCTAGATGTAACAAAGGGTCTCTCCTCATCCAGACCAAAAAAAGAATGAAGAAAACCAAAGATTCATGGAAACAATTAGTCCAAGCGACTGGTACACCATGTGATCGCCAGCCTATATGACTATGAGACTAGAAGAACTAGATGGTGCCCAGCTACCACTGTCAACCACTTAGAGGGGGATCTTTCTAGGAGATCCTGGATAGAGAGGAACAATGTGTAACAAAACTCAAAATCATTTGGGAAAAAAAAGAGGGATGGGGAACAGATTTCCTGGTCTGGTGGAGCCTGATGGAACCACTGAGTCCTTGAAGAGAACAATCATAGGAGAAAGAAGGGCTACTTATGCACAGGGAGACAGCTCAGGGGGCAGGAGTGCATGGAGGGATGGACACAGGGAAGAGGTAACTATTGGGAGGAAGTGGGAGGAGAACTGTGCATTGGGGTAAATAGTAGTCAATGTTGTGAGACAAAGTGTATGTCAGCTGCTGTATGGAAAGTGAATTTGCTCTGTAAACTTTCACCCAAATCACAATTAAAAAAAAAAAAAAAAAAGTCTAATAGAGCTAAAAGGCTTAAAACAAAACGCTTGGGGTGCTTTTCCCCCTAATTTCTCGTCTTTCACCAGAAGCAGGTATTTCAGCCTTAATTCTGTAACTTCTGACATTTATAGATTTATATTCACATTTATAGACTTCCATATTTCTAAATAATAGACAGACTGACATATCTTTTGATCATCAGTTTTTGACTTTATTTATTAACTTTATTTATTAACTTATTATTATGTTAGATTAGGAGCATAGTGCCTAAGGCACTTGACTACTAACCAGAAGGCTGGCGGTTCAAACCTACTAGCCCCTTCTTGGAAGGAAGGTTGGGCAATCTACTTCCGTAGTGATACTGCCTTGGAAACCCAAGGAGGGGTCGCTATAAGTTGGGTCTGACTTGATGGCACATAACAACAACAACAATTTTGTTAGATGAGGACTTAATTCTCTTACACTGTCATCTTCTCTGCTTCCCTTTCCCTATTCTCCTGGTGTTATTGTGCTGTGTGGAGTTGACTAACTCATAGTGACCCTATAGGACAGAGTAGAACTAGCTGATAGGGTTTCCTAGGCTGTCAGTCTTTTCAGAGCCCCTTGCCAGGTCTTTTCCCCTGCAGAGCTTCTAGTGAGTTTGAACTATTGACCTTTCAGTTAGCAGCTGAGTGCTTACCTATTGCATCACCAGGGCTCCTATACACCCAATAGAGATTTATTATTACAGCTTTTAGTTAAATCTGTAATCAGTGTGTATGTTATTATGCTTATGAAAGTAAACTTATTCATTAAAGTGTGCCATATTTACTTTTCTCTTAAATTTTGTTTCTATTGAAGTTAACAGTTAACCTTATTTGATCATTTTCATTGTACCTGTTGCTAAATATTTCCCTTATTTTCAAGTAGCAGCCGTTCAGTACAGTTTTCTATAAGGACAATCATAGAGAATCTCTCAAAACCAATTTGTTTTTGGACATATCCCTTCTGTAGACTTGTCTTTCTATTTGGGTTAGTTGCTGTCTTGGCCTGCACATATCCATTTCTTTGGTTTGGATCCTGGATTGATCTGTTGTCTGAACGACATACCTTTCTGTTGCTTGGCTATCTCCCTTGTGTTTATGGGACACATCCTCCAGTAAGTAGCTTATTTAGTTTAAAAAGATAATTCACTTTTACAGGGTATCTTGGTGATTACCTTTGACATGCCTGGTTCCTGAATCTTACTGCCCCTTCTCACTCCCCTCGACTGGTTGCCCTCTATGCCTGATAAACTTCTTTCATCCTGGGATCTCCCTTACTGCCATTCTGGAGATTCTCTAGCATCATTCCTGTGTTTCCTGTATTTCTTGTCTTCTTTCTTGGTTCACTCCTTTGTTTTGGTGGAGGGCAGCATCTAATAGCTTCCTCAGAAAGGTGTGTGGGAGGTAATTTTTTTTCCTTGCCTGTCTGAAAATGGTGTTTTCGTATTCTCTAGCTATGAGTCAGGTCCAACTTGATGGCACATAACAACAACAACAACAACAGCTTGGTTAATAATTTTCAGTAGAGTGTCCTGGATTGGAAATAATTTTTCTTCAGAATTTTGAAGTAATTCTTTGTTTTCTTGCTGCTTCTGGTTTTGCTGGTTCTGCTGTTGAGAAGTCTGAAGCCATTCTGATCCTGGATCTGTTGTAAATTATTCTATATCACCTGTTCCTGTTTTTTTAAACTTGGGAAATTTTGTTTTGGTCACTGTTTTCTGAAATTTCACAACAGTGAACCTTGATGTGGTTTTGTTTTCATCTATTTGCTGAGCATTTTGTAAACTCTTTCATTGTAAAAATTTTGTCTTTGAATTCTGGGAACACTTTGAAATTATTTCTTTTGTGTGTGAGTGAAGAGTGAATGAATGTGTGTGTATGTGTTGTTTCTTTCTTGAATGACCGTTATTCATGTGTTGTATTGTTGGGCTGTTTCTCTACTTTTCTCTCCTATTTTCTATCATTCTATCTTTCTTCTAGCAGATTTTCTTACCTTTCTCTTCAGTTTTCATTTCTGCTTTTGAAATTTTAATTTCCAAGAATACTTTTGTTTTTAAATACTTCTTTACATAGCTTCTTATTCTTGTTGCACAAATGTAATATCTTATAGACTATTGATCTTAGATGGTTATTATTATTAGGTTTTTTTTTTTTTTTGTGATGGGGTGGGAGATAATCTCCCTACATACTTTCTGTTCCTTCCAAATCGATGTTTTGACTTAAATCTTTTCATTTCTGTGTTTTATGATAGAAGCTTTCCTCACATGTCTTGTAATTTTTAACTGCCTGTTCCTGATTGAAAGTCAGAACCTAAAAAGCTCATTGGAGTCTCTGAACACGTAGATTTGGCTCATTGATTTTGAGTTTCACTAAGGGTGAAATGGGTGGGTATTTGTTGGGGAATTCCCTAGTATCAGGGTCTTTATATCTTTCCTGTTGTAGTGGTCACATTCTCCAGAGAATACACTTTTGGTCTTCTGTCTACAGGATCTATATCTGAGTGCTAGTGTTCTAAAAGCTGACTCAGGAAGAGTCAAGAGCATGGGAAAGGATGTCTTAGCATTTTGTGTGCCTTCAGTTACTTAATCCCTTTATTTTCAGGAAGGTACCTAGACACTCACCTGTGACAGTTGACTTTGAATCCAAAACTAGTGCGTTGCTTTTGAGTTGATTTTGAGTCATGACAACTCCAACATCTTCCAGAGAGAGAACCTCCAAAAAATGCAAGGGTCAGGGTGGAGCAGTCACCCAGCAGTGTGGAGTAGAGGAGGGAAAGTAGAGATTTAAGTGTTTCTCAACGACTATCACCTATTTCTCCTTACTTTAGGCTCTCCACACTTACCATATTTTTATGCAAATAACACATGCTTTCTATATATATATATATATATAGGAGCTCTGGTAGCATAGTGCCTAAGGCACTTGACTGCTAACCAGAAGGCTGGTGGTTCAAACCCACCAGCCACTCCTCGGAAGGAAGGTT
>NW_006921851.1:4457739-4459380 GCF_000298275.1 Orycteropus afer afer
CGGAAGGAAGGTTGGGCAATCTACTTCCATAGTGATACTGCCTCAGAAACCCAAGGAGGGGTCACTATGAGTTGGGTCTGACTCGATGGTACATAACAACAACAACAACTTTATGTATGTATGTATGTATGTATGTATGTATGTGTGTGTATATATATATATATATATTTTGCCGGCCCTGCCCCATTCCCCACAGTATTTTCGTTTTTTATTGTGCTTTGAGTCCAAAATTACAGAGCAGATTTATTTTATATTCAACAGTTCACATACATTTGGTTTCACTCCCCAATTTCTATCCTAACCCTAACCCACTCTCCTCTTCTCCCTTCCCAGTGACTCCCCCCACCCCCGCTGGTCCTGTGTCCTTCTTAGTTATGTACTCCTGTCTGTCCAGCTTTTCCTCCATGTGAATGCTGCCCCTCTGGTGTCCCAGGGCTGGTTGCTCCAAGGGTGTATCTCCATAGAATAGTTGGGTGCGTAGACATTGGTTTGGTGTTCTGCATGTAAGTCTTACTACTGTTGGGCTGTGAGTCAGCCCTTCGGAGTGAGTTTTATCCCAGGTCCAAAGTGTATCACAGGCCCATAGTCTTGGGGGTCCCACCAGATTCTATCCAACCAGTAATTCTGTTACTGTGTTTTTGAATTTTGTTCTACATTTTTCTTCCAGTCTATCCAGGATCTCGAGCTTTGATCCTTTCCTGAGTGGTTGGCATTGGTAGCCAGACACCATCTAGTTCTTCTGGTCTTGGAGTCCATCATATTCTAGGGCTAATTGTTTTCAGATGCGCTTGGTTTTCTTCACTCTCCTTCACATCAAACAAGAGGAGACCTCTTAGATGGCCACTTGAAAGCTTTTTCTTTTCTTTTCTTTTTTTTTTAATTGTGATTTGGGTGAAAATTTACAGAGTAAATTCACATTCCATACAGCAGTTCACGTACACTTTGTCTCATGACATTGACCACAGTTCACCCCAATGCAACAGCTCCTCTCCCACTTCCTCCCAACAGTCACCTCTTCCCTGTGTCCATCCCTCCATGCACCCCTGCCCCTGAACTGTCTCTTTGTGTGTAAACAGCCTTTGTTTCTCCCATGATTGTTCTCTGCAAGGAGTGTATCTACCCTAGGTAAATGTTCAAGTCATATGCCTATCTTTTGCTTGGCTGGAAGCCACAGGTGTGGGTTCAATTCCAGACCTGAAGGGCAGGCAGCTAGGGGCCATAGTCTCAGTGGTTCCACCAATCTCTATCAGACCAACAAACCTGGTCCCCCTTTTTTTTCTCTAAATGATTTTGAGTTTTGTTACACATTATTCTCCCTCTCTATCCAGGATCTCCTACATAGGTTCCCCTCCGAGTGGTTGACAGTGGTAGCTGGGCACCATCTAGTTCTTCTGGTCTCATAGTCATATAGGCTGTGGACCACATGGTGTACCAGTCACTTGGACTAATTTTTTCCATGAATCTTTGGTTTTCTTCATTCTTCTTTTCTGTGGACGAGGAGAGACCCATCATTGCATCTAGATGGGCTTGCAAGCTTTTTTTTTTTTAATTGTGATTTGGGTGAAGATTTACAGAGCAAATTCACTTTCCATACAGCAGTTCACATATACTTTGTCTCATGTCATTGACCACAGTTTACCA
>NW_006921851.1:4462580-4465893 GCF_000298275.1 Orycteropus afer afer
AAGTCTCCCACTATGACTGTGGAGTCATCTATTTGGCTTTTCAACTCTTTTAAAGTCTGATTTATGTATTTTGGGGCTCTTTCTTTGGGTCCATATATATTTATTATGGTTATATCTTCATGTTCAATTGATCCTTTAATTATTATATAATGTCCTTCTTTGTCTCATATGGTTGAGTTTGTCTTGAAGTCCATTTGATCAGAAATTAATATTGCCACTCCTGCTCTCTTACAGTTGCTATTTGCTTGATATATCTTTTCCCAACCTTTGAGTTTCAGTCCATTTTTGTCTTTATCTCTAAGGTATGTCTCTTGTGGGCAGCATATTGATGGCTTTTGTTTTCTTATCCTATCTGCAACTTTCCGTCTCTTGAGTGGTGCATTTAATCCATTAATATTCATGATAATTATTGATAAGTTTGAATTTGTTGCTCTCATTTTGTTTTGTGTTTTTTCATGGTGTTCCTGGTTTCTTTGTTCCATATTATTTTCTGTGCTGAGCTCATTATGTTTATGAGCTGTGTTATCATTTCCTTTGTTGCTGTTGTTTTAGTATATGCTGAATATTTTATGCTTGTCCTCTTTTTTATTGTGATGTGAAGGTTTATCATTTTTCTTTGATGTTACCCTATGATAGAGAATTTTATCCCCAAGTTTAGAATAATTCATTCTATCTTGCAACTTTCTTAACTTCCTCACTATTTAGAAGTCCTGTAACTACGCAGTCTTCTCCCTCTTTTTGTTTGTAGTTGCCCTCATTTGCCAATTTATGTCTCTGGTTCCTTGTTTACAGTCTTGTAAGCTAATTTTACTTTGGATATGTCCATAGCTGTGGTTTCTGGGTTATTTTATCTCATGTATTAATGGTCAGTTGTTATTTGCTATTTTTGGTTTTCTGTTCAAAGGACATCCCTTAGCATGTCTTGTAAGGTTGGTCTGGTTTTAACAAATTCCCTTAGTTTCTGTTTATAAGGAAATCTCCTAATTTCATCATCATATTTGAGGGACAGTTTTGCCAGGTATATAATTCAGCCCACCTTTCTGTCCACCTTCTCTGTTTATTCCCCAGCCGTTGTGCACAGTCCTCTGTGCAGTCCCTGGCTAGGAGGGTGATTTTTAGGTTAATTCTTAGGTCCTACCAGCACTCGGGAATCTCCAAGCTGTCTATACTGTCAGGATTACTGCCAGACCACAGCTCCGTATGTCTCCTTTTTTTTTTTTTTTTGTATTTTCACGCAAATTCTTCTGCTTGTTGGGGTTTAGTCCACTTCTATAACCTTCCCTTCAAGGCTCATGGGTCCAAGATTATCTTCTATGTCTGTGTTAATTGCTTTCCCTTTTCTTTGTTGAAGAGGGTTTGTGCTGTCTTTCTGCCTTGTCCACCATCTTGCTGGAACTCCCTGCTTGCAAGCGTTTAAGATCCCGATCACTCCTACCAAGTAGGAGGTGGAACAGTGTTTTGTGTACTATATTATGCCAGTTGAGCTTGATGTCCCCTTTGGCTATGGTCCAAGCCCACAGGTTCAACTACTTGCTCCCTCTGGGGAATTGTCTGTGACTAAGAAGTGACTACATACTTGTCCCTTGTCAGCTCTACTATACACCTAGGATTTCTACAGAACATACAAATACACTTATAGAACCACTCTCTGCCAATTCTATATATGGTCTTGGGTATACTCCTCACTTCATAGACATACCTAATATTTCAGCCTGTCTACCCATCTTTCCGGGAGCTCTGGTAGCATAGTGGCTAAGGCACTTGACTGCTAACCAGACGGCTGACGGTTCAAACCCACTAGCCACTCCTCGGAAGGAAGGTTGGGCAATCCTACTTCCGTAGTGATACTGCCTCGGAAACCCAAGGAGGGGTCGCTATGAGTCAGGTCTGACTCGACGGCACATAACAACAACAACAACAACCCATCTTTCCACCCATATACCTATGTTTGCCTTCACTGACAACACAGTACTATATATGCAAAAGGGCTCATCTTTGTTGTCTGTACCTCCCATGTACCTCTCTTTGTCTTCATCTTCCTCAATGCCTCAGTGTTGATCACTCACATTTGGTACAGTGTCCTTCTCTTCACCCAAGTCAGTACTTATCTCTGTCTAACAGTGTTCCCTCCCCTCCTGTCCCACCCCTGGTAACCAACAATGAAAATTTCCTTCCATCGATAAACCTTTCCTTGACTTTTGCAGTAATGGACTAATATAATGCTTGTCCTTCTGTGATTGACTTTTTTCACTCAGCATAATCTGGCACTGTGACACCTCCTACTTTGTTCCTCTTCTTCAGTAGTGCTTTCCTTGTCCGAGCTTTCTTTCCTTTCCATATAAAGTTAGTGATTGGTTTTTCCATATCCTTAAATAATGTTGATGGGATCTGGTTGGTATTGCATTGAATGTATAGATTGCTTTGGGTAGAACTGACATTTTCACAGTGTTCAATCTTCCTGTCCATGAGCATGTTATGTTCTTCCATTTATGTAGATCTTTCATGTTTTCTTGTAGTGTTTTGTAGTTTTCTTTGTACTTGTCTTTTGTGTCCCTTGTAAGATTTATTCCCAAGTATTTTATTTTATATTTTTTGGAAACAATTGTAAGTGGTACTAATTACCTTATTTCTTTTTCAGACATCTCTTTACTGGTGTAGAGGAATCCAACTGATTTTTGGATGTTGCTTGTATCTTGGGACTATAGTAAATTTCTCAATGAGTTCCAATAGATATTTTACTGAGTTTCTTGTATTTTCTAGATATAGCATCATATCATCAGCAAATAGTGATCATTTTACTTCTTCTTTGCCAATTTGGAAGCCTTTGATTTCCTTTTCTTGCTTTACTGCCCTGGCTAGGAGTTCCAATACAATGTTGAATAGAAGTGGTGATAGAGGGCATCCTTGTCTGTTCCTGTTTGCAAAGGGAATGGTTTCAGTCTCTCTCCATTGATGATAATGTTGGCTATTGGAAGCCAGACAGAAGAGCAGTAAGCCCCAGGGATACAGGTGAGGAGAGACAACTCAGGGACACCCAAAGCAGCAGGCTGGAAGAGCAGGAGAAAGGGAATTAAAAGCCAGGAGGCCAGAGAGAAGAGCAATCAGCCAAAGGGATTAGGTGAGGAGAGGAAACTCCGGCCCGCCCATAGCAGCAAGACAGGAGAGCAGGAGAAAGGGGATAAAAGCCAGGAACGCAGACAGAGGAGCAGTCAGCCCCAGGGACAACTCAGGGATGCCCAAAGCAGCAGGCCAGAAGAGCAGGAGAAAGGGGATGAAAAGCCAGGAAGCCAGACAGAGGAACAGTCAGCCACAG
>NW_006921851.1:4469093-4484681 GCF_000298275.1 Orycteropus afer afer
CAGCCAGAATGCTCCTTGGAAGCAAGAATGGCCAGACTTCGTCTCACCTATTTTGGTCATGTTGTAAGAAGGGACCATTCCCTGGGAAGGATGTCATGCTTGGTAGGGTGGAGGGTCGACGAAAGAGGGGGAGGCCTTCAATGAGATGGATTGACATGGTGGCTGTGATGATGGGTCAAGTATAGCAGGGATTGTTGGCTGGCGTGGGATTAGGCAGTGTTTCGTTCTGCTGTGCATGGGATTGCTATGAGTCGGAAACAACTCGACGGCACTTAACAACAACAACAACATTGGTTTTGCATATATGACCTTTATTATGTTGAAGAATGTCCCTTCTATTCCTATTTTGCAGAGAGTTTCGATCAAGAATGGGTGTTAGATTTTATCAAATGCCTTTTCTGCATTGATTGATATGATCATGTGGTTCTTTTCCTTTGTTTTATTTATGTGGGGGATGACATTGATTGTTTTTCTAATGTTGAACCCTCTTTGCATACCTCATATGAATCCCACTTGGTCATAATGAATTATTTTTTTGATAGGTTGTTGGAGTCTGTTGCCTATGATTTTGTTGAATATTTTTACATCTGTGGTGGTTAAGTTTGTGTGTCAACTTGGCTAGGCTTGGTTGAATGGCTGGGCAGCTGGATGTAGTATTCCTCATGATGAGACTGGTAATCAACTCCATGGTTTAATATACTATTAGCAGCCTTTGGGTATGTGGTCTTCTTCCCATATGTAAGAAGAAGCCTTGGGAATGGTCTCTAGCTTATAGGATGATTGAAACCTACATGTAGCTGTGTCGTTGTTCAGCAGCCTGCCATGCTCTCCCAATCTTGAGACTTTTAATGGACTTGAATTAATGGCCTGGCCTGTGGTTTGGTAACATTTGGACTGTGCATTTTTACTTATCATCCTTGGGCTTGTCAGTCTCAGCAGCCAGCAGCTGTCTGAATGAAGAAAAGCCTCTAGCTTAAGTGGACCGGGAGGAAGAGGCAAAGCTGAAACCGAAGGTCGAGGGGCTTTCACCCAGCCCCTAGAGCCTAGCACTTTGAGCTTGGACTTCTGGCCTCCTGAACTGTAAGAGAATAAACTCCTGTTTGTTCAGACATCCTATTTGCAGTATATTCTTGTCAGAGTGGTACTAGGTAACTAGAACAGCATCTAGATTAATGAGGGATATTGGTCTGTAGTTTTCCTTTTGAGTGATGTCTTTGCCTGGTTTTGGTATCAAGGTTATGCTTGCTTTATAAAATGAATTTGGGAGGATTCCACCCTTTTCTATGTTTTGGAATAGTTAGAGTAGGATTGTTATCAGTTCTTCTGTAAATGTTTGGTAGAATTCTCCAGTGAAACTGTCTGGGCCTGGACTTTTTTTTGTTGGTAAGTTTTTGATGACCTGTTCTATTTCTTCTTTTGTTATGGATCTGTTCAACTTTTCCACATCAGTCTGTTTTAGTTTATTGAGGTAAGTAGTGTTTTACTAGAAATCTGTCCATTTCTTCCAGATTTTCACATTTGTTGGAGTATAGTTCTTTATAGTCATCTTGTGTGTTAATGGTCAGTTGTTTGCTATTATTGTTTCTCTGTTCAAAGGACTCCCTTTAGTATCTCTTGTAGGGTTCATCTGGTTTTAACAAATTCCCTTAATTTCTGCTTATCTGGAAATCTCCTAATTTTACCATCATATTGGAGGGACAGTTTTGCTGGGTATATAATTCTTGGTTGGAAATATTTCTCTTTCAGGGTTTTTTATATACCATCCCATTGCCTTCTCACATGCATGATTTCTCCTGAGAAATCAGAGCTTATTCTTACTCGTTGTCCTTTGTAGGTAACTTTTTGTTTTGCCCGTGCTGCTTTCAGGATTCCTTCTTTGTCTTTGGTTTTGATGAGTTTGATGACATATGTCTTGGTGATTCTCTTTTGGGGTCTATCATGTTTGGGGTTCATTGAACTTCCTGAATGGATATATTCTCATCTTTCATCATGTCAGGAAAGTTCTCTTCCAACAAATCTCGGACAATTTTCTCAGTGATTTTATTTTTCTCTTCCTGTTTTGGAATTCCAGTGACATGTAGGTTATTCCTTTTGATGATATCTCACATGTACCTTAAGCTTTCTTCATTTTGTTTTGATCTTTTTTCTGATTGATCCCTTTCCAAATAATTATTCAGGTATTTGTCTTCCATCTCATTAATTCTGTCTTCCATTGATTCAGTTCTGCTCCTTTGCCCTTTCAATGTGTTATCTATTTATGGAAATTTAGTATTAATCTTCTGGATTTCTATCTGTAGATTTTTAATCATTTCTAATTTTCATTTATTTTGTCATTTTTTTCTTGCATTTTCTTCCAAAATTGTTCTAGTTTTTTGTATGTCTTTTCCTTACTTTTGTCAGTGTTTCCTTGATCTGTCTCTGAATCCTTTGATGATACCTAAATATAATTCTTTTGAATTCCTTATCAGGGAGTTCTAATGCTGCTTCTTCCTCAGAAATATGTTCTGGGTCTGTATCCTGCTCCCTTGTTTCTACTACTTTGTCTTGCTTCTTTGTGTGGACTGTGATGGTCTATTCTCTCCAAAACATTGTGATGTTGTTGTATTTAAGTCTCTGTTAACTGTTTGTGAAGAGCAGCTATGGATGAGTCTTCTCTTCTTGGTGGTCATTTATCATTAGCCACGTGGTGGAGAAGGAAGTATTGGCTCTCACTTGTATGTGAAGCTGCACGTGGTAAGGGTGTAGTTGTGTCGTATGGACACTGTTTCTGTCTCTCACTCAGTTAGACAAAAATAACAATTGAATAGCTATCAAAAAAGTAAAATCAAGTGAACAAAAAACACACTGTGTAATCACACAGGAACAATAACCAAAAAAAGAAAAATGGACAAAAACCCCATAATATCTAGGGAGAGGGCAATAAGAGAATAAAGGTAGAGTAGGAGAATAATGAAGAAAAAAAATGGGAAAAAACACAAAAATAAGAATAAGGAGAAAGAAAAAAAAAATGGAACTGGGAACAGGAAAGAGAGAAAAAGCTGAAACCTAGAACTTGGGAAGGGAAGAATAAAAAAGAATAATAAAAGGGAAAAAAATAATGATTTTAAAACAGACAAAAATGACCAAACCGAAAAAAAAAAAAAAAGAGAAGAAACATATCTGGGAAGGATGTGGCAGGGCACCGAGGCTCCGTCCGAGCACACAGACTAAGATGGAATTCCTGTCAGCCCAGAGGTGGATGGGAGTGAGGGGTAGCCACACCTCCATTCACCAAGAGGGTTTGGGGTATTAGAGTGACAATTCCTGCTCCCTTGTTTCTGCCATTTATCTTGCTTCTTTGTGTAGACTGTGATAGTGTGCTGTCTCCGAGATATTGTTGCATTGTTATATTTAGATCTCTGTTAACTGTTTGTGAAGAGCAGTTAAGGGTGAGTCCGGCTCTTCTTGGTGGTCATTTATCATTTGCCAGTTGGTGGAGAAGGAAGTGGTGGCTCTTACTCAGTAAGTGAAGCTGCAGGAGGTGCGGGTGTGGTTTCGTCGTATGGGCACAGTTGCTGTCTCCCACTCAGTTACACAAAGACAACAATTGCAAAACATCAAAAAGTAAAAGGAAGTGGACATAAAACATACCACATAAACATACAGGAACAGTCATCAAAAAAAGGTAAAAGAAAAGAAAACGAAAGCAAAACCCCGCAATATCTGGGGAGGGGTAATAAGAGAAAAGAGGTAAATTAGGGAATAATGAAGAAAAAAATGGGAAAAATGCACAAGGAAAAACAAGGAATGGGGAGTACCACAAGAAAGAAAAAAATGGGAATCAGGGAAAAGGAAGAGAGAAAAAGCCGAGAACTAGAACCTGGGAAGGGGAAAAGAAAGAATAATAATTAAAAGGACAAAGGTAACAATAATAGTAATAATTTAAAAACAGACAAATACAAACAAATGAGAAAGAGAAAAAAGAAAAAAAGTCTGAGTTGAGCTGGGCAAGTCACCCAGGCTCTGTCAGAGCGCATGGACTGGGATGGAATTCTTGCTGGGTCAGAAGGTGGGTGGCTATGAGAGATTTCCACAGCTCCATTCACCAAGAGTGTATGGGGTATAAGAGTAACAATGGGAATATTGCACCTTTTCAGTCCTCAGTGTCCATTATGTCCTTGCAGTCCCTGGCAAGTGGAGCCTATTCGTAGGTCCCTGGAATATGAGAGAATGCTGTTGCTTTCAATATCCAAAATGGTTGAACCACTTGTAAACATTCAAAATGGCTGTGTTCTCTGGACAGCCAAAAGTCCACAGCTCAGCCTATCTTCCTCTTTTCTGCTTCCCCTTTTATTCACCAGTGCAGTGGTCTGTGCAGCCCCTGGCTAGCAGGGCTGATTTTTAGGTTAATTCTTAGGTCCTAACACCACTTGGAAATATCCACACTGTCCATGCCGTCAGGATTGCTGACAGTCTGCAGCTCAGTGTGTCTCCTTTTTCATTGTTTTCGTGCAGGTTCTTCTACTAGTTGGAGTTTACTACACTTTTGTATCCTTCCTTTTAAAGCTCAGGGCTCCAGGATTATCTTCTGTATCCATGTTAATTGGTTCCTCTTTTCTTTGTTGAAGAGGGTGTAGTTTGTCTGCTTATTCTGCCCTCTAAAACCAAACTTTTGATTTTTTTTTTTTTTTGTCTTTTTGATGTTGAAGTGTTAAAGCTTTCTATAAATTTTAGAGATAAGAGTCTTGTTGGATATATCTTTAACTTTTTGTTCTAATCTGTAGGTTCTCTGTTTACACTTTTGGAGAAGTCTTTTGATGTGCGTGAGAATTTAACTTTTAGAGGTCCCAATCATCTGGTTAATCTTCTGCTGTTGTGCATTTTTTATTATGTTTGATTGCTTACTTATGCCATAAATTAGGGCCCCCAAGTTTGCCCATTTTTCTTTAATGATCTTTATAGTTTTAAGTTTTACATTTAGGTATTTCATCTGTCTTGAGTTAGTTTTTGTATATGGTGTGAGGTATGGATCATGTTTCAGTTTTCTGCAAAGGAATACTCAGTTTTGCCTGTACCATTTTATAAAGAGACTGTTTTATCTCCGTTTAATGGATTCCAGACCTTGATCAAAGATAACTGTTCAAGGGTAGATGGATCTATTTCTGTATTCTCAATTCTGTTCCACTAGTCTATGTGTCTGTCATTATACCAGGACCAGGCTGTTTTGATTATTGTGGCTGTATGGTAGGTTTTGAAATTGGGAAGTGTGAGACCTCCAACTTTGTTCTTTTTCTTCAGTAGTGTTTGTTTTACTTTATCCTAGGTCTTTTGTTTTCCATATGAAATTAGTAACTGGTTTTACATCTCCATAAAAAAATGTTATTGGAATATGGATTAGGATTGCATTTTATCTGTAGATTGATTTGAGTAGTATTGACATTTTCACAATGTTCAGTCTTCTTATCTGTGAACACGGTATGTTCTTCCATTTGTGTAGGTTTCTTGTACTTTCTCGCAGTATTGTTTTGTAGTTTTCTTTGTATAGGTCTTTTGTGTGTCTGGTAAGATTTATTCCTAAATATTTTATCTTTCTGGTAGTTATTGTAAGTTATATTGTTTTCCTTATTTCCTTTTTAGCTATCTCTTTGTTGATGTGGAGGAATTCAAATGATTTTTGTATGTTGATCTTGTAGCCTACCATTTTGCTGAATCTTTCAATTAGTTCCAGTAGTTTTCTTACTGAGTCTCTGGAATCTTCTATGTATAGGATCATATCATCTGAAAATAGGGATTGTTTTACTTCTTTTTTACAAATTTGGATGCGTTTATATCACTTTCTTGCCTTTTTGCCCTAAGACTTCCAATGCAATGATGAATAGGAGTGGTGATAGAAGGCATCCTTATCTGGATCCTGTTTGCAAGGGGACTACTTTGAGTCTCCCTCCATTGAGAATAATGTTGGCTGTTGGCTTTGCATATATGCCCTTTAGTTTTTTGAGGAATTTCCCTTCTGTTCCTCTTTTGCTGAGAGTTTTTTTTTAAAAAATCAGGAATTATTGTTGTTGTTACATGCCATCGAGTTGACCCCAACCCATAACGACCCCTCCTTGGGTTGCCAAGGCAGTATCACTATGGAAGTAGATTGCCCAACCTTCCTTCTGAGGAGTGGCTGGTGGGTTTGAACTGCCAACCTTCTGGTTAGCAGTCAAGTGCCTTAGGCACTATGCTGCCAGAGCTCCTCAATCAGGAGTAGATGTTGGATTTTATCATACATCTTTTCTGCAGTGATTAATATGATTGTGTGATTCTTTTGTTTCATTTATGTATTGGATTACATTGTTTTTCTATTGTTGAACCATCCTTGCATACCTGGTATAGCAGTAAATTTATACCTGTCTTTAATTACACTGAATATATGTAATTAAATGCACCAGTCAAGAGAAGGAGAGTGACAGAATGGTGAAGAGGAGCCACCAATATGCTGCTTACAAGAGACTCATGTTAGACATAAAGATAAACATAAATTAAAAATCAAAGGGTGTGAAAAATGTGTTGAGCTAATAGGAATCAAAAAGCAGGAGTGGCCATATTAGTTTCTGAAAAAATAGACTTAAAGGCAAAAACCAGCATAAGGGAGAAGGAATATTGTTATATATAATGATAAAAGGGTCAATCCAGCAGGAACATAGGCATAATAAATATCTATGCACTCAATGAAAAAGCAACAAAATACACAGAGCAAACATTAATATAATTTAAAAGAGACGTAGACAAGTCCATAGTAGTAATGAGAGACTTTTAACATACCACTCTTGATGAAGGACAGAACAACTAGAAAGAAACTCAATATGGATACAGAAGATTTCAACAACATCATCAGCCAACATGATCTTATAGACATATACCGAACACTTCATTTGGTAGTTAAGTTTGTGTGTCAACTTGGCTGGGCCTGGTTGAGTGGCTGGCCAGCTGAATGTAGTTATTCCTCATGGTGAGACTGGTAATTAACTCCATGGTGGAATCCATTGGAGGAGCTGAGTAGCTGGTTTGGGTATGTGATCTGCTTCCTGTATGTAAGAAACAGCATTGGGAATGGTCTGTAGCTTATGGTATGTTTGAACTGTGCATGTAGTAGCCATGTCCTTGTTCAGCAGCCTCCCATGCTCTGCTGACCTTGGGACTTTCAGTGGACTTGAATTAATGGCTTGCTGTATAGTTTGGTAACATTGGGACTGTGCCTTTTTACCTTGTGAGTCTCAGCAGCCAGCAGCTGTCTGAGTGAAGAAAAGCCTCTAGCTCCAGTGGGCTGGAAGCAGGAAGCAGAGCTGAAGCTCAGGGTTGAGGGGCTTTCACCCAGCCCCTGGAACCTGGTACTTTGAACTTGGACTTAAAGCCTCCAAACTGTAAGAGAATAAATTCCTGTTTCTTCAAGCCATCCCATTTGTGGTATATTCTTGTTAGAGTGGCAGTATGTAGCCAGGACATTCCACTCAACAAAAATACAATACACATTCTTTTTCAACATAACTCTGGTACCAAAGCTGAGGAAAGACACCACTAAAAAGAAAATTATCAGTATCCCTCATTACTATAGATGCAATAATTTTCAACAAAATCTTAGCCAATATTATTCAACAGTATATTTAAAAAATGAAACATCATGACCAAGTGGGATTCATAATTGAATGGTTCAGGAGGAAAAAAAAGAAGAAAAAATAAAAACAAGGAGCATGGATAAGAAGAAAGATGGGTAAAAATCAAAGAAAAAGGAAGGGGGGAAATAAATGAAAAGGTGGAATACAGAAGAGGAAAAGAGAAAATAAAAATAAAAAGGAGAAGGAACTGGTGCAATTATAGTCAGCTGATAGTAGTCAGAGCAGGGAGTTGTGATGATGCAATTAGTAGGAGCTTGTGCCTGTGGAGGGGGAGGGAGCCTGGGGTGCACAAACACCCCTGATACAGGAGGTCACAGTGGCACACCTCTTGCATTCAGTGTGAGCAAGCCCTATTAATGACACAGGTGCAGGGAGACAGAGCCATAGACACTAGCTCTGTCTGCTTGGGTGTGATGTGACAAGTGGCATGGCTGCTGGTGTCAGGAGGTGGTCCAAGGAACCGAGTGGGTGGGGGCCATCCCTAGTCACTTGGTTGATGGGTGTGGGAAGGGACTCCACATATTACCAGAAAAGTGTGGTTGAGAGACTGCACGTCTGTGGTTGCAATTCATGGGTGTATGGCAGGTGTACTTCTGGGCATACTAGCTGATTGCAGTTGTCCAGCTCATGGCCAGACTCCATCGGATGAGGGGTCATCCAGAGTCCAGCATCTTCAGCCACCATCTTTCAGGCCTTCCCCTTCATGTGGGCCCTCAACTCAAAAGACTAGTGTTCACTAGTAGTGAGTTGTTTTATCCCTTTTCATTGACTCCTTCCTCACTCTCTGATCACCTGTGCTACTAGGAATCTTGCCTGTTCCCCTGAACTTTTCTCTTCTGGATCCAGTGAGTATTCTACTTACCTTGATTACCTCCAGGTATGTCCATACTATGTTTCTATCCCAGTGTGGATTCCATTAAGTTGGTTTCTCCTCACCTGTGTGTGATGCATTCTGTGTCTCAAAATAGCCACACTTGATCTGGCCTGGCTTTTTCTTTTTACCCAATCATTGTCTTCATTGTCTCCCTTTCCACTCAGCCTCAATCTAATTCTTTGTCATCTCATTTGGTGCTCAGAGTTCCAGGATCTTTATCTGTATCTGTTGCACTCGGTTTTTCCAGGTCTCTGTTGAAGAGGGACTGGGTGGAGTGTGTCACCATCTTGTCTCCACCTTCCTCCATTTACTTTTTGAATTAGGAAGTACATATTTTTTTTCTTAAAAAAAAAGTAATATTCAACATTGAGGTAGGGATTATTATTATCCCCATTCAACAGATGAAGAAACTGAGGTAAGGAGGGATTAATTTACTGGTGGCGTAGTGCCTAAGGCATTTGACTGCTAACCAGAAGGCTGGCAGTTCAAACTCCTCAGAAGGTTGGGCTATCTACTTCCGTAGTGATACCACCTTGGAAGATGAAGGAGGGATCAACTTGATGGAAATGAGTTGGTTTTTGAGCATCACACAGCTAGGAGAGTGGGTTCTAGGTAGTACTAGGGTGTAAACCCATTGTGACCCCATTCTGCTGCCTCTCAGCATAAATACCTACTGTTGCACAATTACTTTGTAATTGTTTTATATTTCTGTACATGACAGTAACTATGAATCTGTCATCTCTTTCTAGGCATTAAATGTTTCTCTTTTGAGTCTAGATTTTTTTTACCCCCTAGTAGATCCAGTTTAGGAGCTCTGATGGTGTAGTGCCTAAGGCATTTAACTGCTAACAAGAAGGTTGGTGGTTCAAACCCACCAGCCACTCCTTGGAAGGAAGATTGGGTAACATACTTCTGTAGTGATACTGCCTCAGAAACCCAAAGAGGGGTTGCTATGAGTCAGGTCCGACTCAACAACAGTGAGTTTTTTGTTTTAGATTGAGTTTAGATTTTTTCTACTATCTTAATTACATAAATACAGTAAAACACTTGAAAGCCATGACTGTGTAAGGTGGAAAACTGTCAGAAAAGAAAGACAAATATTCTCCATAAATAGTATTAGAAAAGTGATAAGACTACACCCTGTCAAAGATGGAAAACTTGTGAGACCTGGATAAATAAGGCAGTCTCATCGAATTCTAGCTCTCACAAGTTCCACTGTAGTTGGACTTGAAAAGCATTTCCTATATTTTTTTCCATAGATGCCTAAACATGGTGTTATAAATGATTATTCAAAATTGATACATTTGAATCCCTTTTTTTCTGATATTTCTGTCCAATTTTAACATTAATCTTTGTTATGTGCTGTTGAGTCAGACCTGACTCATAGCAACCCCTCCTTGGGTTTTCAAAGCAGTATCACTACGGAAGTAGACACGCTTTATTTGTTAAAGTGGTGGCTGGTAGGTGATTTTGTTAGAAGGTGAAAATGACTTTAAAGAACTTGGATTATATAAACTTTTCAAAGATGCTTGCATGTGGGGTAGTTTAGGTCAAGGATTCCTAAGCTAGTTGATCATCAACCATTCGGGGCAGGGGAAGAAGAGGTGGACAGGAGATGTTAAAAATATAGGTGCCAAGGCTCCTTCCCTGGAGATTCTGATTGTAGTGATTCTGGGACAGATTCATGGGGATCTGTATTTTAAGAAGCTTCCTAGGCCATCTGATCAGCTACGTTTGACAGTTTCTTTCTGGAAGCCTACCTAGATGATCTTAAACTTGCCTCCTACGTAAAGTAGATAAACCTGTTATAACTGAAAAAAGTTTGAAAACATGTTTCTAATAGGATTAGGGCCCTATTTTTTTCCCCTTCCTTCCTCCTTACTCCCTTACTCAGTATCTTCAGTGACCTCCCTCCTACCTCTCTTTCTCAGTATCTTCCATAGCTAATATAACGTCTGTTACTGTTTCTAGATAGTAAATTTAGGTTAAAAAGGGAATCTTTTATTTTCATAAATAATATCTTGAACACTTGCCATATTTTAAAACTGCATTTGGTTTGTTGATTTTTTTTGGTTCATTTTTCTGGGGCATGCTAACCTAACATTGGGTTTTTCTCCTAGGAAAGAATTATAGAATGAACATTTGTTAGGCTACATTTAAAGTGTTATATTTAATAGATTCTCATTGAAGTTTGGTTGATGCAGATTTTATTAAAATTTTTTAATTATAATGTCTCTTTTTGAAAGATCTTGTTAGATTTTCATTGTTGTTGTTAGTTGCCATAGAATCAGATCCAACTCATGACAACCCCATGTGTGTAGAGTATAACTGCTCCATAGGGTTTTCAAGTCTGTAACTTTCAGAAGCAGATTGCTAGCCTTACTTCTGAGGCACGTCTGGGTGGGTTTGAAACACCAGCCTTTCCGTTAGTCTAGTATATAACCGTTTATGCCACCCAGGGCCTCCAGTTCACTACATTGTGATTACTCAAAGTAGCAAAACCTCAAATGTATTTATTTGGAGCTCTACTAGTGTAGTGCCTAAGGCATTTGACTGTTACCCAGGAGGCTGGAAGTTCGAACCCACCAGCCACTCCTCATAAGGAAGGTTGGACAATCAACTTCTCCAGTGATACCACCTTGGAAACCCATGGAGGGGTCACTATGAGTTGGATCTGACTCGATGGCAGTGAGTTTGGTTTTGATTTAAGAAATAACACTGGAAAATTTGAAGATATTAAGTGACCATAAAATAATCTGAGTAATTTATGCTTTTCTCACCATTTTTGATGCTTACAGTTATGCTAGGAGGGTAAGAAAGAACTCATAGTAAGTTGTTAATATGTAAGAATATTAAACCAGCTGACTAGTTGCCATGGAGTCACTTCTGGCTTATGGTGACCTCATGTGTATCAGAGTAGTCTCCTGCTCCATGCGTTTTCAGTGGCTCATTTTTCCGAAGTAGATCGCCAGACCTTTCTTCCAATGCTTCTCTGGATAGACTCAAACTTTCAACCTTTTGGTTAGCACTGATTGCACTAACCATTTTTACCTTCCAGGGACTCAGTAAGAATATTAATATATCTTAATATTAATTTGCTTCAGTAATGAAAATGATTTTTTGCTTAATTGTGATTGATGCTTAAGCTACTCATGTGACTCTGTGACGGAAGGCGACTTTGAAGGCTTTGCTGTCTAAAAGAACACCATGGCTATAGAATCTGAGTGTTCCAGCAACTATCACTGAGTGGCATGTTGTACTGACACCATCACTTCTTAGTTGAATTGTCAACATGTAGGCATAAAAGTGCCCAAATCCATTTCTGCAGTCTGATCTTTTGCTGCTATGGGCCATGATGTATTATTTTAAAGCAGAAAACTTTGGGATGTTGTTGAGATACATTTGTGAAGGAAATCTGATATTTACTAGATTCACCATTGTTGTTAGATGCCATCAAGTTGGCTGTGACTCATAGTGACCCTGTGTACAACAGAATGAAACTGAAATAGCTCAGTCTTGCACCATCCTCACAATCCTTGCTTTGCCTGAGCCATTCATTGCAGCCACTGTGTCAGTCCAACTTGTTGAGGGTCATCCCCATTTTCACTGACCTTCCACTTGACCAAGCATAATATCCTTCCTCAGGGAAAGGTCCCTTCTGACAGCATGACCAAAGTAGGTGAGATGAAGTCTGGCCATTCTCTCTTCCAAGGAGCATTCTGGCTGCACTTCTTCCAGGACAGATTTGTTCATACTTCTGGTAGTCCATGGTACCATCAGTATACTCGGCCAAAACCACAACTTAAAAGCATCAACTTTTCTTTGGACTTCCTTATTCATTGTCCAGTTACACATGGTTATGAGGCCGTTGAAAATATCAGGGCACGGGTTAGGCACACTTAGTCTTCATAGAGACCCCTTTCCTCTGCAGGACTTTAAAGAGGTCTTTTGTAGCAGATTTGCCCAGTTCAGTAAGACGTCTGATTTTTTTCTCTTCTTCTATCTTTGTATCTCTCTGTCTTACTTATTTTTTTAATTGTGCTTTGGGTGAAAATTTGCATAGCAAACTTTTTTACATTCAATAGTACATGCACATCTGATTTCATGGCCCCGATTCCTCTCCCCAACTGTAAAAAACTCTCCTCCCTTCTTCTCCTTGTGACCATCCTCTCCCTGTGTGCTTCTTAAACATGCATTCCTGTCTGTCCAGCCTTCCCTCTATGTGAATGCTACCCCTCTAGTATCTCATGAATGCTTTATCCAAGGGATGCATCTCCCTAGAGTAGGACATCTGATTTCTTGACTGCTGTTTCCATGGGTGTTGATTGTGGATCCAAGTAATATGAAATCATGTGAAGCAGACCACATTCCTAAGGCAGCCACTCAGCTGCTCCCAGTAGATTCCACCATGGAGTTGATTACCCACCTCAACATGGGGAATACTGCCCAGCCACTCAACCAGGCCCAGCCAAGTTGACACACAAACTTAACTACCACAATGACTTTTGCTTTCTTCATGTATGATGTTCTTTATGTCATCCCACAACTCCTCTAATCTTTGTTCATTGGTGTTCATTGCATCAAATCTGTTCTTCAGATGGTCTCTAAATTCAGGTGGGGTATAATCAAGTTCATATTTTGGCTTTCATGAAGTTGTTTAAATTGTTTTCAGTTTCAACTTGAACTTGCATATGAGTAATTGTTGGTCTTTTCTACAGTAAGCTCCTAGCTTTGTTTTGGCTAAAGATTTAGAGCTTTTCATTGCCTCTTTCCACAGATGTAGTCAATCTGATTCCTGTGTATTCAGTGTGGTGAGGTCCATGTGTAAAGCCACCATTTATGTTTATGAAGAAACTTATTTGCAATGAATAAATTGTTGGTCTTGCAAAATTCTGCCATGCAACCTTCATTGTCATTTCTATCACCAAGACCATGTTTTCCAACTACCAGTGGTTATTTTTTGTTTCCAACTTTCTCATTCCAATCACTGGTAATCTCAGTGTGTTTTGATTGCATGTTTGTTTAATTTCAGACTGCAGAAGTTGGTAAAATTCTTCAGTTTCCTCATCTTTGACATTAGTAGTTGCTGCATAAATTTAAATAGTAATAGTATTAACTGGTCTTTCTGGTAGGCATACAGATATTATCCTATCACTGATAATGTTGCACTTAAGGATAAATCTTGAAACATTCCTTTTGATGATGAATGCCACAAAATTCCTGTTCAATTTGCCATTCCCAGCATAGTGGGTCATAGGGTTTGTCATTCAAAATGGCCAAAACTTTTCCATTTCAGCTCACTAATGCCTATAATGGGGGCTTGGGGGCTGCTTTTTGCTTGGGGGTGGCTCTGTTTTAAGGCCAGGGCCTGAGGCAGGTGGCCCAGCTCTCGGAGTGACTTTTAACTTGAGGGCGGCTCTGTGTTAAGGCCAGGGCCAAAGTAGGCAAGGCTGGGGCTCCCGAGTTGCTTTTTGTTTGAGGGCAGCTCTATTTTAAGGGTGGGGCCCAAGGTGGTAGGTGCAGAGGAACAACTAAGGGAGACAAACTTGTCTGTCAGTTTGTCATCCTATGGTGGCTTAAGTGTTCCTGCGAGGCTGGAGGCTATGCCACCAGTGTTGCAAAATGCCAGTAGGTTTACCCATTGTGGACAGGTTTCAGTGGAGTTTCTGGTCTAAGACAGGTCGGAAGGCACTCAAAATTTGACTGAGGAAGAGCTGACCTCTCAGAATAGAGACAACCTTAACGATGTGGATAGAGTAAAACTTTTGGAATCACCAGTGGCTGATGTGGCATGATTCAAAGTGAGTAGAAACAGATGCAAATATCCATTAATAATTGGAACATGGAGTGTATGAAGTATGAATCTAGGAAAATTGGAAGTTGTCAAAAATGAAATGGAACGCATAAAGATCGATATCCTAGGCATTAGTGAGCTGAAATGGACTAGTTTTGGCTATTTTGAATCACACAACCATATGATCTACTATGCCTGGAATGCTGTCATTAAACAGGAAAGGAAAGGTATGGCATTCATTGTCACAAAGACTGTTTCAAGACCTGTCCTGAAGTACAACACTGTCAGTGATAGGATAATATCCATATGAGCTCTGGTAGCATAGTGGCTAAAGCACTTGACTGCTCACCAGAAGGCTGGCGGTTCAAACCCACCAGCCACTCCTCGGAAGGAAGGTTGGGAAATCCTACTTCCGTAGTGATACTGCCTCGGAAACCCAAGGAGGGGTCGCTATGAGTCGGGGCCGAACCCGACGGCACATAACAACAACAACAACAACAACCAGGAAGACCAGTTAACACTACTACTGTTCAAATTTATGCACCAACCACTAATGCCAAAGATGAGGAAACTGAAGATTTTTATCAACTTCTGCAGTCTGAAATTAACTAAACATGCAATCAAAATGTACTGATGATTACAGATGATTGGAATGAGAAAACTGGAAACAAAGAATAATCACCGGTAGTTGGAAAATACGGCCTTGGTGATAGAAATAACGCTGGAGATTGCATGATAGAATTTTGCAAGACCAATGACTTATTCATTACAAATACCTTTTTACAACAACATAAATGATGACTATACATGTGGACTTCACCAGATGTAATACACAGGAATCAGATGCAAAGTATTTTTGGGGGTGGGTGATATGGCCTGTTAAAAATACAAACTTAAGATTTGATGATTTTAGTTATGTCTGACCTAGTTGTTGGATTCTATAGGCCACTTTCACATTGAGTTAGTAATTCAGTTAGTTTATATTTGTTCTGTGGAACATATCATAGAACATGGGTGAGTTAAGGATGATTTGGAATCTTTATTGTTGTTGTTAGGTGCTGTCGAGTCGTCTCCAACTCGTAGTTAACCTATGCACAGCAGAATGAAACACCACTCGGTCCTGTGCCAGCTCCGCAGTCCCTGCTGTACTTGAGGCCATCTCCACAGCCACTGTGTCAGTCCATCTCTTTGAGGGCCTTCCCTCTTTCATCCACCCTCCACCTTACCAAGCATGACATCCTTCTCCAGGGAATGGTCCCTTCTGACAACATGACCAAAGTAGG
>NW_006921851.1:4484781-4496163 GCF_000298275.1 Orycteropus afer afer
GTCCGTGGCACTTCCAGCATTCTTCTCCAGCACCACAACTCAAAAGCATCAATTCTTCTTTGGTCTTCCTTATTCATTGTTCAGCTCTCACATGCATATGAGGCAATTGAAAATATCATGGCTTGTGTCAGGCACACCTTAGTCTTCAAGGAGACATCTTTGCTCCTCAGCACTTGAAAGAGGTCCTTTGCAGCTGACTTGTCCAATGCTTTATGTCCTCTGATGTCCTGACTGCTGCTTCCATTGGTGTCGATTGTAGAACCAAACAATGTGAAAGTCTTTGACACTTTCAGTCTTTTCTCCATTTATAGTGATGCTGCTTATAGGTTCAGTAGGGAGGATTTTCATTTTCTTTATATTGAGATGTAATCCTTACTGCAGACGGTATTCTTCAGTCTTCATCAGTAAGTGCTTCAAGTCATCCTCACTTTCAGCAAGCAGGTGTGTCATCAGCGTATCACAGGTTGTTAATGAGCCTTCCTCCAATCCTGATGGCATGTTCTTCTTCGTATAGCCCAGCTTCTCAGGTTATTTGCTCAGCATATAGATTGAATAAGTGTGGTGAAAGGATACAACCCTGACACACTCCCTTCTTGATTTTAAACCATGCAGTGTCCCCTTGTTCTGTTCAAATGACAGCTTCCTGGTGTATCTACAGGTCCCTCATGAGTACAATTAAGTGTTCTGGAATTCCCATTCTTCTCAATGTTATCCACAATTTGTTATGATTCACACAATCAAATGATTTTGCATAGTCAATAAAACACAAGTAAACATCTTTCTGATATTCTTTGCTTTGAGTCAGGATCCATCTGACATCAGCAGTGATATCCCTTGTTCCACATCCTCTTCTGAATCCATCTTGCACCTCTGGAAGTTCTCTGTCAATATACTGCTGCAACTATTTTTGAATTATCTTCAGTAAGATTTTACTTACATGCAATATTAATGATATTGTTCTATAATTCCCATATTCTGTGGGATCACCTTTCTTTGGAATGTGTACAAATACGTATTTCTTCTAGTTGTTGGTCAGGAAGCTGTCTTCCAAATCTCTTGGCATAACCGAGTGAGTGCCTTCAGTGGGGCATCCGTTTGTTGAAACATCTCAATGGGTATTCCATCAATTCCTGGAGCTTTGTTCTTCACCAGTTCTTTCAGTGCAGCTTTGACTTCTTCCTTCATTACCATTGGTTCTTGATCATATGCCACCTCCTGAAATGGATGAAGATCTACCAGTTGTTTTTGGTGCAGTGACTCTGTATTTCTTCCATCTTCTTTTGATGTTTCCTGCATCACTCAATATTTTGCCCATAGATATTCAGTATTGCAACTTGAGGCTTAATTTTTCTCCTCAGTTCTTTCAGCTTGAGAAATGGTGAGTGTGTGTTATTCCCTTTTGTTTTCCTGACTCCAGGTCTTTGCACATTTCATTATAGTAATTGGCTTTGTCTGTTCGAGCTGCTCTTTGAAGTCTTCTGTTCAGCTCTTTTATCTTGTCATTTCTTCCATTTGCTTTAGCTACTCTCCACTCAAGGGCAAGTTTCAGAGTCTCTTCTGACATCTATTTCTTTTCTTCTTTTCTTCTCTTTTTAATGACCTGTTGCTTTCTTCATGAATGATGTTCTTGATGGCATCCCACAATTCTTTTGGTTTTCAGTCATTTGTATGCAGTTCATCAAGTCTGTTCTTTAAATGGTCCCTAAGTTCAGGAGGGATACATTCAAGATCATATTTTGGCTCTCGTGGCGTAGTGCCTAAAGCATTTGACTGCTAACCAGAAAGCTGATGGTTCAAATCCACCAGCCACTCATCAGAGTGAAGGCTGGTCAGTCTACTTCCATAGTGATATTGCCTTGGAAACCCAAGGAGGAGTCGCTATGAGTTGCGTCCGACTCAGGGCAGTGAGTTTTGTTTTGGTTTTGGACTTGTTTTAATTGTCTCCATCTTCAAGTTGAACTTGCATATGAGCAGTTGATGGTCTGTTCCACAATCAGGTCCTGGTCTTGTTAGGACTGAAGATACTGAGCTTTTCCATTGTCTCTTGCCACAGATGTAGTCAGTCTGATTCTTCTGTATTCCATCTGGCAAAGTCTACCGTGTAGCTGCCATTTGTGTTGTTGAACAAAGGTATCTGCAATGAATAAGTCATTGGTCTTGCAAAATTCTATCATGTGACCTCCAGTGTTATTTCTATCACCAAGGCCAAATTTTCCAACTACTGATGATTCTTCCTTGTTTCCAACTTTTGCATTCTAGTCACCAGTGATAATTAACCATCTTGATTGCATGTTCAGTCAATTTCAGAATGCAGGAGTTGAGAAAAATCTTCAATTTCCTCATCTTTGGCTTTGGCGGTTGGTGCATAAATTTGAATGATAGTTGTATTAACTGATCTTCTTTGTAGGCATATGGACATTATCTTATCACTGACAGCATTGTACTTCAGGACAGATCTTGAAACATCTTTTGTGGTGATGAATGCCACTCCATTCCTCTTCAAATTTTATTCCCGGCATACTAGATCATATGGTTGTCTGATTCACAGTGGCTCAAACCAGTCCATTTCTGCTCACTAATGCCTAGTATATCAATCTTTATGTGTTCCATTTCATTTTGACAACTTCCAGTTTTCCTAGATTCATACTTCGTACATTCCATGTTCCAGTTTTTAATGGATGTTTGCAGCTGTTTCTGCAGTTTGAGTGGTGCCACATCAGCACATGGAGGTCGTGAAAGCTTTACTTTATTCATATCAGTAAAGTTGGTTTTACTCTGATGATGTTGCTCTTTCCCAGTCGCATTTTGAGAGTCTTCCAACCTAAGGGGCTCATCCTTCTGCACTGTATTGGACAATGTTTACGGGCTATTCATAAAGTTGCCCAGTGATGTATCAGACAGTGTTTCTCTGCTATTCATAAGGTTTTCCCTGGCTAGTTCTTTGAGAAGTGGATGGCCTCTTCCTTCTTCCTAGTCTGTTTCAGTCTACAAGCCACACTGAAACCTGCACACCCTGTGCAACCCCACTGGCATTTGAAACACCAGTGGCATAGCCTCAAGCCTCACAGCAACATGTAAGCCATCACGGTATAACAAACTGACAGAGAAGTTTGTCTCCCTTAGCTGTTTGAAACCTCTCCACCCTCCCCTTACCTTTATCCCTTCTGGTGCTCACTTTGTCTTGGTCCCCCCTGGCTTTCCTTTCCTTTCCCCCTCTTTCCTGCCACTTGGGGGGTGGGACCTGGATCCCTCCCCTTACCTGGATCCCTGCTGCTTGCTCTCTCTTTCCTGGTCCCCTTGGAATCTTCAGTTTTCAATATTTTGTTGCCCTCCATTTGGAAACTCCCAAGCTATAAGTTGCCTTTGAAACCTCCAATTTGGCTCAATGGAGTAGAGGAACTGTGTGCCCATTTTGCCTCTGTGCCCTTTTCCCAGCTCTGGTAATTTGTGGGACTTGGGAGAGCTTCAGATGGATCTTGCCTTTCAGAAACTCCTAGTAGCATCTGTGGGTTTTAGGGCGTTGCCCTGGCTCCTGTGGCATGAAAACCTCACCCTGTTCAGACTGTGTATATGGTATAATGTAGGTGGATCTGATTTACTTTTTGGTTTCCCCAAACTTCATTTATTCACTGTGTGTTCAAAAACAGTGAAATTAGAATATGGTAAATTACATTTTGGAGGTCCAGGTGGACCTGACAGTCAATGCACTTGACTGCTAGCCAAAGTTTTGTTGTTCAAGTCCACCCACAGGTGCCTCTCGAGAAAGACCTGTTGATCTACTTTTGAAAAATGAACCATTAAAAACCCTATGGTGCAGAGTTCTACTCTGACATGCATAGGGACACAATAAGTTGGAGTCAACTCTAGGACAACTGGAAGATGGCAGCAGCAACAACAACAACAACAAGAACCACCACATTTTAAAATCACTAATTTCTTAGAATTTGTCATATATTACTGCAGTAAAAAATTTTTATATCATACATCTTGAAATAATTTCTAAAGTAGAATGGATTGATATAGATGCTTTCAATACTAGTAGAAAGTGTTTGTATTCATTTTCAGTTTTATTTCAGAATGAAAGCTCAGTTGTCCAGACTTTTCAGCATTACTATTAATTACGCTAGTCGTAATAAGAAAGGAAGAGCTAATGACACTTTTCAATTTATTTCTTGCTTTTCAACTTTTCATTTCTAGCAGATGGTTCTGATGGTGGTTTTATTTTTTTATTTAGGAGATTAGCAAATGTTTTTGGAGCAGTATTTTGGCATTTCTCTTAGTTAAGACTTTTGGAATCTATTATACAGAGTATCTTGACAGAAAATGGGCTCATTCTGAAATGAGATGATAAAGAGATGTTCCTGTCAGCTGCTTCTCAGAAGACAGTAATAGCTGTTTCTAGATATATGCCATGACATTTTAAGAAAAATAGAATCATTTTATAACCCCAAAGAAAGTTCAGAAAGTTTGGAAGTAAGCTCACTTCCATGAGAGCAAGCACTGGAATTGGAGTCTGTGTATTTAGATTTGGGCTCTTATACTGTAATTTACCAGTTGTTTGGTCTTACACAGATTAATTAACTTCTCAGTGCCTCAGTTTCCTCATCTGCAAAACAGGGATATGTATCTGCTACCTATCTCACAGCTTTGTTATAAAGATGAAAAAGTGTGGAGCCACTTTTAAGGTTATAGGGATACACAGTTAATATATATAGCATAAGGTGTGGCATATGTGTGTCCAATTCTTCCAATAGCATGATATTTTAAATTTTTGTAATTGCTTTCTTATCTTAATCTCAGTAATAACAAATTTTATTTATTTCTAAAAAGTATTCTAATATTTGATATTTAGGACTTGCAGAATTTATAATAGAAAATATACTTATTCCTCATTTATTGACTATCTCATTATCTGACATTTCACATGTAAAATCAAACCCACAGCTATTGAATTGATTCCAACTCATAACTACTCTATAGAACAGATTAGAACTGCCCCATAGTGTTTCCAAGGCTGTAAATCTTTACAAAAGCAGACTGCCTCATCTTTCTCGTAGGGAGCAGCTGGTGGGTTTGAACTGCAACCTTTTGGTTAGCAGCCTAATTTCTTAACCACTGTGCCATCCACGAGCAGCTTTTTTCACATTTAGGACAATTAAAAAAAAAAACCTATCTGACTATTTTGCACATTAATCACATATTTTGGCAGTAATAAATGCCAAAGTGAGAGTAACTCTGCTGTGATGGTTATATATATGTCAACTTAGGCCATGATTTCTCTGTGGTTTGGCAGTTATGTAATTGTTATGGTTACCTAGTGCGGCTCTGACAAGAATATACCACAAATGGGATGGCTTTAACAAACAGCAGTTTATTCTCTCACGGTTTGGAGGCTTTACGTCCAAGTACAAAGTGCCAGGCTCTAGGGACTTTGTAAAAGCCCCTTGACCTTGGGCTTCAGCTCTGCCTCTTGCTGCCAGCCCACTGAAGCTAGAGGCATCTCTCCACTCAGGCAGCTGCTAGCTACTGAGGCTGACAAACCCAAGGTCAACAAATGAAAAGGCACAGTCCCAATGTTACCAAACCACATGGCAGGCCATTCATTCAAGTTCACTGAAAGTCCCGAGGTCAGCAGAGCATGGCAGGCTGCTGAGCAATTACACAGTTACATGAAGGGTCCAAGCATGCCATAAACTAGAGACCATGCCCCAAGGCTGCTTCTTATATACAGGAAGCAGACCACATTCCCTAATGCAGCTACTCAGCTGCTCTCAGTAGATTCCACCATGGAGCTGATTATCATTCTCATCATGGGGAATACTACAACCAACTGCCCAGCCACTTAACCAGGCTCAGCCAAGATGACACACAAACTGAACTACCACAGTAATGATATAATTTGGTGGTTGTGTAATGATGTAATCATCCTCCATTTTGTGATCTGATGTGGTCATCCTCCATTTTCATATAAAGCTGATTTTCACATAATGAACTGGTCTTTGGAATCTAACCATATCAATAAGTGAGGAGTGGGTATGTTAAGGGAATATAGAGTATTACTTTCTAAATATGTGTTAATGACTTTGTGCCTTTAGGTATACCAAACTTGGCTACGCAGGCAACACTGAACCACAGTTCATTATACCTTCATGTAAGTAAAGTTTTATCTCTGATTTGTAATGTTTCTGAAGATTGTTCTAAGTATTTTATTTTGCTTATCAAGGACTATTAATTTACTTGCATCTTCTTTTAGAAGATTGTTCTAGTTTCCTCAAAAGAACCTTACTGCCATTGAGTTGTTTCTGATTCATAGTGATCCCTCCTTGGGTTTCTGAGGCAGTATCTCTATGGAAGTAGATTGCCCAATCTTCTCAAGAGTGGCTGGTGGGTTTGAACTGACACTCTTCTGGTTAGCAGTCACATGTCTTAGGCACTATGCCACCAGAGCTCTTGTTCTGGTTACTGGGAATGGTTATTTATTTTGATGTGCAGTTCTTGAATATTGCTGTAGAATATTGCTGTGATATTATTACAAAAACAACTTTGCAGTTCTTTGAGCTTTCTGATATAACCCTTATTCACTGTCACTCTCTTTCAGGTTTTACCTTGGGTGGTTGGCAAGGGCCTGCCTTTTTTTTTTAATTGTAATTTTGTAGACCACAGAACATTTATCACATGTACAGTTCAATGACATTAATTCTCTTCATCATGTTCAAATATCACCCTTGACCATTCTTTGCAAAGGCCTTTCATTCAATCATGAATTTCTGAACTACCTAGAAAATGTGTTTCTGGTTTTTAAAATTCATAATTTTAACTAAGTATAATTCTGTTAACTTAGCAACTTCTGTGAGGTGGATTCCTATTGTACTAAAAGATTTTTTTTTCAACAGTCCAGAGAGTCCTGATGACTCTTACTGTGGTGAGAAATGTTCTGTTTTTTGTTAATTTTTAGTCAGTAGATAATGACAGACTTAAAAGAAAAAAATACCCTCACATTTTGGCTAGAATTCATTCTGCACTACTCTTTATTTCCACAGAAGTCAACTCAGTATAGGTGGGATCAGTTTTTTATGGGGAAGAATGATCTGAAATTACCTAAATTCTGCATTATTATTTGCCTAAAGTTTGACAGAGAGTAAGGTTTATCAATCAAGAATGAGGTAGAGCTCTGCCACCATAAGTGTAACTCTTGAAGGATAAGCTTTATGGTATTATGATATTATGGATCTGGGTGACTAATACAGAATATAAACAGTATAAGAGAGCCAGAGGGAAAGAGCTTGATTAATGTTTCCTCAAGGGAAGACTAAAGGCAATCCCTTAGTAAGTATGGGTATTCATACCAGTATAAAAATGTATTCAGTTCCTAGAACATGTCTAATTTACCTCCTTCTACTTCTTTGCTTGCTGGATAACTAACCATGAATTTGACTATTTAATGTGTTAGATGTGGACACTTTAATATCAGGAACGAGGTGTCATAGATAATATGAATGATTGGTCTGATACATTCTTATTTAAAATTAATGAGCTCACATTCTGTAGGATGCATCTTTTGTGGATTTTATTATTGTAAGTAACCTAGAACTGCATTATTCCATGCTGAATTTATATATGAAACTTTCTGACTTTTCAAAATAGAAGAGTGAATTTTAACCTTATTAGGTACAGCATCTCTAAAACATTGACCTTGTACCTTTTGCTTTAATGCACTGCCTTTTAAAACTGTCAGCAGCATTTAGTTGGCTGCCCCATTTAGCCTGTCATCATTAATAGAGAATTGAAGTCAGTTATTAGTAGGATTTCATTCACTGTCAAAAGTCAAGAGAACTCTCAGATTGGTGCTGTCAGAATATTAGCAGTGGCGGAAGCCAGGAAGATAATAAAAATGTCAAAGAGGTGGGAGGGAAAGAATAGCTATATTGTTGGCTAAATTTGTTGCAAGAAACAGAGAAGTACTAGGAGGCAAGTTTATAAGATGACTGGGCAGAAGTGAGGGTGTTAAGATAAATAGAGGGCCTTGTTTATCTTAAACAGTTGGCCTACTTATTCCTTGGTCTTAGTTTTGTGAGCTGAATTATTTTTTCTGCTTGCAGGGGTCCACTCACAAGGTGAAATTCAGTTATGTATGTGTTAAAGTGGACATTAGGAAGAGAAAAGGTGAAGCTATGTGTATATCTGGTAAATCCTGGAACAAGATTTCTGATCCTGATGGGTATAGCATTTGCTAAAAGCATAGTGCTCAGACACTTTTTGTGTGAAGAAACAGGAGCATATTAGAAATCACAGTTCCAAATAGAGGGTGACAGGAGATGTGGTTGGAAATGAAGAGAAGATATGTCTGATAAAGGACTTTGAATTGTCATCTTAAGGAACTTAATTTTGTTTTCTGTAATAGGAATTTTCATACTGTTTCTGAGGGGTTTTAGGAGAATAGTCTGCAAGATTAGGGGGACTCTGGGTCTAGTCCCTTTTCTACAACATTAAAAAAAAAAAAAAAGAAAAAACAAACCTAACTCACTGCCATTGAGTCAGAGCTGACTCAGCGACCCCTCCTTGGGTTTCTGAGTCAGTATCACTATGGAAGTAGATTGCCCAATCTTCCTTCTGAGGAGTGGCTGGTAGGTTTGAACCGCCAGCCTTCTGGTTAGCAGTCTAATGCCTTAGGCACTATGCCACCAGAACTCCTTCTCCAAGGGTAGCCCTCCATTTATCTGTTTTGTTTATTTGAGTTTCTGTACAGAATTGGCTTGATTCCCTGAAGAAAGTTTTTTCTCTACCTTTTTTTTTTTTTTTAAAGTTACTGGATGTTATTGGAAGTCTGAAAAGTTTTAAGCAGAGGAGTATACAGTGATCAGGTAAACAAAAGGGGAATGTAGGCAGAGCAGGGAGTTGTAAGGAGAAAGTAAATACATTTTAGATTTCCAGTGTTTGAAGACTTTAGGTGTAAAGGTCCAATAGGCAATTGGATAAAAGGTTCAGTGCTCATGGGAAGGGTCTTGCTTGGAAATGGAAATTGAATCCTAAGATAATTTTTCTTTTTTTTTTTTTCTAAATAGAGGTCTTTAAAACTTTATTTTGGAATAAAATGCAAAATATAATATAACAAAAACCTATGGACCCACTAGCCAGAATTAACAAGCGTTAACACTGTGTCATAGTTATGTCAGAGTAACTCACTGTTACTGATTGAATTGTGTCCCCCCACTATATGCGTTGTGAATCTTAACTTCTCTGCCTGTGGTTATAATCACATTTGGAATGTTGTTGTTGTTGTTGCTATGTGCCCTGGAGTCAGCCCAGCCCAACTCATAGCGACCCCGCCTTGGGTTGCCTAGGCAGTATCACTACGGAAGTAGATTGCCCATTCTTCCTTCCAAGGAGTGGCTGATGGGTTTGAACCAGCCTTCTGGTTGGCAGTCAAGTGCCTTAGACACTATGCTACCAGAGCTCCTCCCATCTGGAATAGGTTGTCTTTATGTTAATGAAACTGGATTAATGTAGGATGTGTTTTGAGTCCATTGCTTATGAGATGTAAAGGTGATTAACCAAACAAGTGAAAGAGCAGACATGGAGGAAGATTTCTGCCAAGCCACATGGAGATCTCCAAACTAGGAAACAAGCTGAAGAGACAAAGAACTTCCTCTAGAGCTGACATAGAAAGGCTTTCCCTACAGCCAGTCCTCTGAATTCAGACTTTCAGCCTCTTAAATTTTGAAAAAATAAATTTCTTGTTTGTTAAAGCAATCCACTTGTAGTATTTCTTTTATGGCAGCACTAGATAACTAAGACACTACCTAACTGATTGCATTATAGATTGAATATGAGGTGCTTCTGTTCTTCCCAGTCCTTTCCTCCTTTTCCTTGCTCTCCTTCCTCTGTTGAATATTTTCTGATAGTTATTTAGTTTGTGTTTCTGTCCTTACATTATATATACCACCATGCATTAATAATATACAGTACTGTTTTGTGAGTTTAAAAATCTACAGGATGGTATCATACTAAATAACTTTCTATATTGTCCCTTTTAAAAAACACTCATTGTTTCTAAAATGTATCAATGCTAATATAGAGAGATTGAGATCAGAATTCCAACATGTGTTTATACTTTTTTCCATTTAGCATTTTCCAGTTTTCTCTATTATAGAAAATGGTACAATGAATATTTTTTTGCACATGTGCCTGTTTCCAAACAAAATAATAAGAAATGTAATTGTTTCATCATAGTGTATGTACATCTTCAACCTTATTAGTTATCGTCAAATTACTCTTCCAAGTGGTTGTACTAGTTTATCCTCCATCAGCAGTGTATGAGAGATTCTATTTCTCACATCCTTGACAACACTTGGTATGATCAGTCTTAATTTTTGCCAATCCAATGAATATAAAATGATGTCTGAAAAAAATCTGTGATTAGTAGTAAGGTTGAACATTTTTCTTACCTGTTCAAATTTTTGCCCATTTTTGTGTGGTTTTTTTTTTTTTTTGTCTTTTTTAACATAGCCTTATAGGCATTCTTTGTATGTACTGGATACTCTTTGTTGCAAATAAACTATCTTAATGTATGACATCATTTTTTTTATTATTTGATGTTTTATTATTAACATGTGTATGTTTTTTACATGTATTTTCATAAGTATAATTTTTACTTCAAGAAAGCAAAAGAAATCCTGACTGATGGACTAAAATTTCAAACCAATAGCCATTTTTCATTGACATGAGTGAAACTTTCATTATCTGATGATAATGAATAATTACGTCAATACAAGCAGATGCTCTGCCTCAGTGACAGGGTGTGTTTTGGTAGAAGCCTGTATTTGTGCATGTGCATTTTTTTTTTAATTTTAAGACCTTGTTTTACATTCAACCTTGCATGTACATTTAGTTTCATTCCCCATTTACCACGTTCAACCCTAACCCAGTCTCTTTCCCTCCCTACCCCATAACCATCCCCCTGTCCCCTCATAATTATGCACTCCTGTTTGTCCTGCATTTCCTCAACCTGAATTTTGGTCTATGGTGTCATGGTCTATTGCTCCAAAGGATATATTACCATAGAGTATGTGGGTGTGTCATCCTGGGTTGAGTGGTCTGCATGTACATTTTGTTAATTATTGGGCTGAGAGCCAGCCCCTGGGGGTGTGTTTTATTCCAGGCGCAGAATGTATTCTAGGGCGAGAGTATTGGGGGTCTCACCAGATTTCATCTCACCAGTAATTCTGGTCATTATTGAGTTTTTGGATTTTGTTCCACATTTTTCCTCCCACTCTATCCAGGATATCCAGATTTGATCCTTTTCTGAGTGGTTGGCATTGGTAGCTGGGCACCATCTAGTTCTTCTGGTCTCGAGGGCCATTGTGTCGTATGGCTGATTGCTTC
>NW_006921851.1:4496394-4497465 GCF_000298275.1 Orycteropus afer afer
CTGGTTGTCTGTGAGGGATTACTCTGTGTCTGTCTTCTATCGTTTCTGTAAGGAATGCAGGTATTTTGTATCACTGGTGTCTGTGCAAGATTAGCTTCAGCTGAATCTTTCCTTGGTCTAGAGTAGACTCTGGTTCACTGACCCCCATCTGATCCTTTCAGGTGTTTATGTGTTATCTGTAGCCTGGTGTTTGGTGTTGGTGGCAATGCAGTATTGTGGACACATTGGTTGGTGTTAGCATCTGTCGTCTATCTCTTATGTGCACAATTTGGTGTCCTCCCATTTCCTAATGTTATCATGGTGGTCACAGATCCTTCTCGTATATCCCTCCCCCTACCCACGTCAGTGTGTGGGCCCCAACTAGCCCAAAATTAATCCCTCCTCTTCCCTCCCCATCCTGGTAACCTACTGAGTCAGTTCCCTTTCCCAGGCAAACCTTTCTTTGTCTTTTTACAGTAATGGGCTCATACAGTACTTATCTTTCTGCGATTGACTTATTTTACTCAGCATAATATCCTCCAGGTTCATCCACGTTGTGAGATGATTTGCATGTCCCTCATTGTTTTTTAATGTAGCATGGTATTCCATTGTGTGCATGTACCATAATTTGGTTTTCCACTCATCCGTTGATGGGCATTTAGGTTGTGTCCATCTCTTTGCTATAGTGAATTGTGCTGTGATGAACATAGGTGTACATATGTCCGTTCGTGCGCTATCTCTCACTTCTTTAGGATACATTTCTAGTAGTGGAATTGCTGAGTCAAATGGTACTTCTATTTTCAGTTTTTTAAGGAAATGCCATACCATTTGCCACAATGGTTGTACCATTTTACAGTCCCACCAGCAGTGCAGAAGGGTTCCAATCTCTCTGCAACCGCACCAGCATTCATTATTTTCTAACCTGTTGAACTTTGCTATTATTGCTGGAGTGAGATGATATCTCATTGTTGTTCTGATTTGCGTCTCTCTAATGATTGATGGGAGCTCTGGTAGCATAGTGCCTAAGGCACTTGACTGCTAACCAGGAGGCTGGCGGTTCAAACCCACCAGCCACTCCTCGGAAGGAAGGTT
>NW_006921851.1:4498565-4500721 GCF_000298275.1 Orycteropus afer afer
AATCCTACTTCCGTAGTGATACTGCCTCGGAAACCCAAGGAGGGGTCGCTATGAGTCGGGGCCGACTCGACGGCACATAACAACAACAACAACAACATAGTAAATGGTATTGTTTCCCTTATTTCTTTATCAGAGGATTCTTTGTTAGTGTAGAGGAATACAACTGATTGTTGTATGTTTACCTTGTATCCTGCCAGTCAGCTGAATATTAGTTCCAGTTTTTTATTTTTTTATTGAGTTCCTTGGGTTTTCTGTGGTACAGGATCATATCATCCGCAAATAAAGATAGTTTTAGTTCTTCTTTGCCAATTTGTATGCCTTTTATTTCTCTTTCTTGCCTTATTGCCCTGGACAAGACTTCCAATAGAAGTTAAATAGAAGTGGTAATAGAGGGCATCCCTGTCTGGTTCCTGTTTGTAAGGGGAATGCATTGAGTCTTTCTCCGTTAATAATGATGTTGGCCATTAGCTTTGCATATGTACTCCTTATGATGTGGAGGATCTTCCCTTCTATCCCTATTTTGCTGAGAGTTCTGAACAGGAATGGATGTTGGATTTTATCAAATGCCTTTTCTGCATCAGTTGTTATAATCATATGGTTCTGTTCTTTTGTTTTGTTTATGTAGTGGATTATATTGATTGATTATCTGATGTTGAACCACCCTTGTAAACTTGGTATGAATCCCACTTGGTCCGGGTGTATTATTTTTTTGATAAAGTTGTTGGATTCTGTTGGCGAAGATTTTGTTAAAGATTTTTGCATTTGTGTTCATGAGGGATATTGGTGTGTAGTTTTCCTTTCTAGTGGTGTCTTTCCCTGGTTTTGGTATTAATGTTATGCTTGCTTTCTAAAATGAGTTTGAGAGTATTCCATCTTTTTCTATGTTCTGGAATAGCTTGAGTAGCATAGGTGTCAACTCTTCTCTGAATATTTGATAAAATTCTCCAGTGAAGCCATCAGGGCCAGGGCTTTTCTTTGTGGGAAGTTTTTTAATGAACTGTTTGTTCAATTTCTTTTTTTGTCTGTTCAAGTATTCTATCTCTGAGTGGGACAGTTTAGGTAGGTCTTGTGATTTTAGAAACTTGTCCATATCTTCTAGGTTCTCAAATCTGTTGGAGTACAGTTTTTCATAATATTCTATCAGTACCTTTTTTATTTCATTAGGTTCTTTTGTGATGACACCCTTTTCATTTACAATTCTTGTGATTGGGATCTTCCCTTTCTTTTCTTTTGTTACATCTACCAGTGGTTTATCGATTTTATTAATCTTTGTGAAGAACTAGCTTTTTGTTTTGTTGATTTTCTCTATGGTTTTTTTGTTTTTTGTTTCATTTGTTTCTGCTCTGATCTTTATTATTTCCTTGCTTCTAGATGCTGTAGAATTCTTTTGTTATTCTATTTCTAGTTGTTGGAGTTGATGAGTTAGAGTGTTGAGTTTGTTTCTTTCTTCTTCTTTGATGTTTGCATTTATTGCTATATACTGTCCTCTGAGTACTGCTTTCACTGTGTCCCATACATTTTGTTATGATGTATCTTTATTCTCATTTTTTTCTAGGAATTTTTTTATTTCAGTTTTTATCTGTTCTATTACCCAGTAGTTTTTGAGCAGTGAGTTGTTCAGCTTCCATATATTTGATGTTTTTTTCCTTGCTCTTCCTATTATTAATTTCTAATTTTATAGCATTGTGGTTCGAGAAGATGCTTTGTAGTATTTCAGTGTTTTTGAATTTATTGAGGCTTGTTTTATGTCCTAACACATGGTCTTTTCTGGAGAAGGATCCATGTGCACTGGACAAGAATGTGAATTGTGCTTTTGTTGGGTGAAATGCTCTGTTTATGTCTATAAGTTTGAGTTGGTTGATTGTATTGTTGAGTTCTTGTGTATCTGTGTTGAGTTTTTTTCTAGTTGAACTATCCTTCTTTGAAAGTATTGTGTCTCCTACTACTATTGTAGAGTTGTCTATTATCCAATTTAATTCAGTTAATATTTGCTTCACGTATTTTGGAACACTTTCATTGGGTGTATAAATATTTAATATTGTAACGTCTTTTTTGTCAGTTGACCCTTTCAGCATCATACAATGGCCCTCCTTATCTCTTAGGATGTTTTTCACCTTGATGTCTATTTTATCAGAAATTAATATTGCCACTCTTGC
>NW_006921851.1:4501605-4503660 GCF_000298275.1 Orycteropus afer afer
ATTATAAGTAATATTTCCTTTGTCCCGGGCAGCTCTCGAATTTTTCTTTGTCTTTGGTTTAGGAGAGTTTAATTATAATATGTCTTGGTGTTTTTCTCTTGGGATCTATCTTGTGTGGGGTTCTATGAGCTTCTTGGACAAATATCTTTTCTTCTTTCATGATATGGGGGAAGTTTTCTGTTAGAAGGTATTCTACAAGTTTCTAGGTGTTTTTTTTTTTTTTTTCATCTATTCTTGTTCTGGAATTCCAATGAGGCTTATGTGGTTTCTTTTCATGCCATCCCATATAATTCTTAGGTTCTCTTCATTTCTCTTTAGTCTTTGTTCTCATTTTTCTTCATACAGGCTGGTGTCCAGGGATTTGTCTTCCAGTTGGGATATGCGTTCTTCAGCCAGTTCTAACCTAATCTTTTGTGCTTGTACTGTGTTGTGTAATTCTGTAATTTTGGTATTCATCTTCTGGATTTCTAACTGCTGTTTGTGTATGAGTTCTGATTGTGCATTAATCTTGTTATATTGTTCTTGAATGATTTTCCTGAGTTCTTCCAGGGAACTGTCTGTTTTCTCCTTGCTTCTCTTTGGGGTTTCCTTAGGCCCTTGTAAAGCTCTGTAAACATATCTTCTAAGTACCATCTCAGATAATTCTCCTGCCTCCTCTTCCTCCATGTTTAATGAGACCTTTCTTTGTGGTTTTGCTTCTAATGCCTTGACCTGTTTTTTTGTTTGATTTGAGGTTGTGTTTTGTTTCCTAGACATTTTGAGGTTGTCTTTAACTGTTGGTTATGAATTAATTTGTTTTGTCTTGATTTTATGGTTAAATATTTGGAAAAGGTGAAGCTGGTGTATTTTATTTTTTTAGTTATTAATTCAAGTATGCTGGGTTGCTTTGCAGTTTTCTTTGTGATGGTGGAAACACTGTGTGGGATGTGGTATGGGTTTCTGTTTGTCATAAAGAGGGTTTAGAGTTTGAACCGGGAGGTTTTATGGTGGCTGAATGTGGTTTCTTCTATTGGGTAAGTGAAGTTATTGGTGGAAAAAGTGGAAGTGGAAGAGCGGAAGAAGGAAAGCCACCTGTTGCTAGGGGTAGTTTCTAGGGCTTTGAGTGGGCCATCAATGATGACATTGTACTATTATGCACAGGCCCACAGCTCAAGTTCAGCAAAGACTCTAGTTGTTAGGGGGTCGCCACTTTCCACCAGGCTCAGACACATGCACAAACCCTGCTTCCGTGTACCCTCGGCACCAAAAAGCCAACCCAAGATAACTGCCCATTTCCACGATCCACTGCAGTGGTTCCTCTGTGTGTCTGCCCATCTGGTGTGCCAAAGATCCACTTGGTTTCAGCAGCGCTAGAGTCGGGAGAGCGTCTGCTAGTAATCTGTGGTCCCAATATTACTGATAAAGTCAAGTGCAGGTTTTCAGTGCCACTAAGCTGACCCAAACCGTATCGGTGACCCGCGGCAGGGGCAACTCCCTGGGCTCACCTTCCTGCAGCACCAGTGGACTCTCTGGTCAGGTTTCTGCGGCAACTGGACATGCCTGTTTGCATGTAGCCAACCCAAGTTACTGATAAAATCAGTTGCTGAAGGTAGATCCTTGGGGTGATTGCTGGTATGCTGGTGTGGTTGCTGGTGTGGTCACTGGTATGCTGGTTGGTGTGTCTTCTGATCAGCACTCCGCAGGATAGATCTTCTGATCTTGTTATTTTTTCCCTGTCTCTTTCTCCTTTCTAATTCTACTCCTCTGAGTTTGGTGTACTCTGACTCAATGAGCTGTTCAGAGCACCAGAGTCCCTTATTCAAACTGCTGTGCCTAGATTTTTAAGAGGGAAATAACGTGGTGATTACTGATGAGACTCCATTTTGAATATCTGACATCTTTTTTAATGATACTTCTATCATATAGAAATTTTGATATACTAAACATTTTCAGCCCTTTTACATTTATTTAAATGAAAAATACTTTCCTACCCTGAAATCATAAAGAAATTCTGCTGTTTTTCCTCCTAACAAAAATATTTTTAAATGAATTTTATTGAAATATAATTTGTGTACA
>NW_006921851.1:4503778-4512926 GCF_000298275.1 Orycteropus afer afer
TGTGGTGTTCTCTCCCCTCCTACCCCTGGCAACCAACAAAGCAAGTTTCTCTCCATATATAAACCCTTCCTTGACCCTCCACAACAACAAACTAATACTATATTTGTCCTTCTGTGAGTGACTTATTTCATTCAGCATAATGTCCTCCAAGTTCATCCATATTATGCAGTGTTTTGAAGACTTTACATTATTCTTTAGTGCTGCATAGCATTCCATTATGTGTATGTACCATAGTTTGGTCATCCACTCTTTGGCTCATTGCCACATAGGTTGTTTCCATCTTTTTGCTATTGTAAATAGTGCTGCAGTGAACATGAATGTGCATATATCTGTTCCTATCCTGGCTCTCACCTCTCTAGGACATATATCTAGTAATGGGATTGTTGGGTCAAATGGTTTTGGCAATTCCAGCTTTCAACGGAATCGCCATATTGCTCTTCACAGTATTTTTATCACTTCACAGTCCCACCAGCAGTGTATGAGAGTCCCAATCTCTCCACATCCCTGCCAGCATTTGTTATTTTCTGTCTCGTTGAACATTACCATCAGTGCTGGGGTGAGACAGTATCTCATTGTTGTTTTGATTTGCATCTATCTGATGGCCAGTGATTGTGAGCATCTCTTAATATATTATAAGCTGGCCACCTGAATATCTCCTTGTTGAAGTGTCTATTCATGTCTTCTGCCTGTTTTTCAATTGGATTGTTAATTTCTCTGGTGGTGAGGCATTGGAGTTTTCTATAAATCTTAGAGGTAAGTCCCTTGCCAGATATGTAATTATTGGCAGATGTGAATTTGTTGCTGTCATTTTTGTTATGTGCTTTTTTTGTGGTGTCAATTTCTTTGTTTGATATAATTTTCTGTGCTGAGCTTGTTTTGTGTTATGAATCATGTTATCACTTCCTTTGTTGCTATTGTTTTAGTATTTGCTAAGTATTTGTGCTAGTCCTCTTTTTTATTTTCATGTGAAGGTTTATCATTTTTTCTTTGAGGTTACCCTGTGATTTACAGTTTTCTTCCCAAGTTTAGAACAGTCCTTTCTATCTTGCAGTTGTCTTGACTTCCTTACCATCTAGAAATTCTGTAATGACACAGTTTTTTCCCTTTTTTGGTTTGTAGTTGTCCTCATTTGTCAGTTGATGTCTCTGGTTCCGTTTACAATCTTGTAGGCTTATTTTCTTTGGATACTTCCATAGCTGGGTTGGTTTCTGGGTTATGTCATCATGCGTGTTAATAGTCAGTTGTTGTTGGCTGTTGTTGCTTCTCTGTCTAAAGGACTCCCTTTAGCATCTCTTTTAAGGTTGGTCTGGTTTTAACAAATTTCCTTAATTTCTGCTTATCTGGAAATATCCTAATTTTACCCTCATATTTGAGGGACAGTTTTGCTGGGTACGTAATTCTTGGTTGGAAATTTTTCTCTTTGAGGTGTTTATATATATCATCCATTGCCTTCTTGCCTGCATGGTTTTTGCTGAGAAATCTGAGCTTAGTCTTATTGGTTGCCCCTTTTAGGTAACTTTTTGTTTTTCCCGTGATCCTGTGAGGATTCTTTCTTTGTCTTTGTTTTTAGAGACTTTGATGATGATATGTGTTGGTGATTTTCTTTTGGGGTCTATCCTGTTTGGGTTTTGTTGGGCTACCTAAATGGATATATTCTCATCTTTCATCATAGCAGGGAAGTTCTCTTGCAACTAATCTTGGACAATTTTCTCAGTGGCTTTATTTTTCTCTTCTTGTTCTGGAATTCTAATGAAATGTAAGTTATTCCTTTGGTTGGTTTTCCACATGAACTGTAGGCTTTCTTCATTTTGTTTTGATCTTTTTTTCTGATTGATCCCTTTCCAAAGAAGTATTCAGGTATTTGTCTTCAATCTCATTAATTCTGTCTTCCATTGCATCAATTGTATTCCTTTGCCCTTTCAATGTGTTATCTATTTCTGACAATTTAGTATTGGCCTTCTGCATTTCTATCTGTAAATTTTGAATTATTTCTAATTTTTCATTTATTTTGTCATTTTGTTCTTGTATTTTTCTTCCAAAATTCTTCTAGGGATTTTTTCTGTGTTTTCCTTTTCTGTGTCTCAATCCTCTGAAGATAACTAAATACAATTCTTTTGAATTCCTTATCATGGAGTTCCAATGCTACATCTTCCTCAGGGATGTGTTTTGGGTCTGTATCCTGGTCCCTTATTTCTCCTGCTTTATCTTGTTTCTTTGTGTGGAGTGTGATGCTCTGTTGTCTCCGAAGCATTGTGATGTTTTTGTGTTTCTATTTAATTGGTGATTGTGTGTTGGAGTGACTTGCCCACCATTTTTGTTTTCTTTGTATGTTATCTATGCAAGCAAGGTATTCTGCTTTGCTCCTCTAATCACTAGTTGACAGCACTTACACACTCACCACCTGTCTCTTTTCCTGTTGTCAGCCTCTTGTATGTCCCTGCCTGCCTTGGCAAACAGAGCCTATTCTTAGGTCCTTGGTATCCGAACGAGAATGCTATCACTTTAAAAGTCAAAATGGTTGCCACTTGTGAACATTCAAAATTGCTGCACCCTTGGTCCCTTTAAATAACCAAAATGGCCATCACTTATAAACAAAGTGGCTGCACCTTTGGTCACTTTAAATATCCAAAATGGCCACCACTTGGAAACATTCAAAATGGCTGCACCCTTGGTCACTTTAAATATCCAAAATGACCACTGCTTATAAATATTCAAAGTGACTGTGCTCTTGGTCACTTTAAGTATCCAAAATGGTCACCGTGTGTAAACATTCAAAATGGCTGCACCCTTGGTCACTTTAAATATCCAAAATGGCCACTGCTTGTAAACATTCAAAGGGATTGTACCCTCAGTCACTTTAAAAATCCAAAGTGGTCACCGCTTGTAAACATTCAAAATGGCTGTGCCCTCGGTCACTTTAAATATCCAAAATGGCTGCCACATGTAAACAGTCAGAATCGCTGCACCCTCTGGACAGCAGAAAGTCAACAGCTCAGGTTGTCCTCCTAACACATTTAATTTTTATTTTTTAAATGTAATGTGAGAGGTAAAATTAATTTTGTTTTCCAAATGCAAAAGAAGTTGTCCCAGGATCACTTATTTATAAGTACATGTTTCCCTCACTGATTTGACATGCCTCTTCCATCGTATTGAATTGTCATATATTCATCATATATGCATGGATATATTTCGAGTATCCTTATTGTATTTATTGATATATTTGTCTATCTCTGCTCGCAATTTGCCCTGTTCTGAACACTAGTACCTTATCATGGTATCAAGTATCTAGTATTGCTTTATTTTTTTCTTTCTCAGAATAGGGTTGGTTATTTTTAGGCCTCATTTCACTATGAATTTTAGAATTCATTTACCATGAAAAGTTATAAAGAGGTTTTTATTAGAGAAATATTAACTTTATAGGTTAATTTGGGAAATATGTGATATCTTTATAAATTTGAGTATTGTTATTCATGCGTATGGTACATGTACTTTATTGTTTATTTAAGTTTATTTCAGTTCTTTAGTTATGTTCTGTAAAAACTTCCCAAAAACTCAAACTTTTTGTTAGATTTATTTCTAGTCACCTTTGTGTTCCTATTGCTGTTTTTGAATTTTTTAAAAATTATATTTTGTAATTAGGTAATGCTAGTGCCTAGGAAGATGGTGCAATCTACTTCTGTAGTGATACTTCCTCGGAAACCCAAGGTGGGGTCGCTATGAGTCGGGTCCGACTCAATGGCACACAACAACAACAAACAAAAAGGTATTTGAATTCTGACCAAAGGCTGGCAGTTCAAACCCACCAGCCACTACTGGGAAGGAAGACTGGGCAATTTACTTCCTTAGAGATACTGCCTCTAAGGAGGGGTTGCTATGAGTTGGAACTGACTCCACGGCAGTGAGTTTGGTTGGTTTGGTTTGATTATATAGGAATGTTCCTTACTTTTTTAAAGTTGTTTTTGAGTCCAGCAGCCTTATTAGTTCTGGTAGCTTGCACATTATTTTTTCTGTGCATTCTTATCATAGTGCCTGCAAATAACAGTTATTTTTTTATATTTTAATATTTATACTTCATACTTTTGTGTTGTCTTGTACATTGTCTATAGTTTATAACACAATAATAGCTAGATCTGGAGATAGAGGAAACTTTGTCTTTCTGACTTTAAATAGAATGATTTTAGTGTTTCAATGATGATTATTGTAGATTTTTGTTCAAAATGCTTTTTCAAGTTAATAAAGTTACTTTTATTGCAATTTAATAAGAATATTTTTAAAATCATTAATGGGTGTTCACATTTATTTAAGACTGTTCTGTAACTCCTGAAAGGATAATATGATTTTGGAATTTAATCTGTTAGTATACAGAATTACATGAGTACATTTTCAAATATTGAACAATTGCTTATTTCACTCTTGGGATAAACCCTACTTGATTATGAATTATCAAGTACATGTTGAATTATATTTGCAAATATTTTATTTGGGATTTTTGTATCAATATTAGAACAAGATTAGTCTATAATTTCCTTTCTTCTACTATTTTTGTCTGGTTTGTGTATCAAGAGTACACTGCCTTTGTAAAATAAATTTGTTAGTTTTCTTTCCTTTTATATTCTCTGGATTACAGGTTAAGGTTGTTTATTCCTGGAAAGCTTAGTAAAATTTATAACATTCTTTTGAGAAATACACTGAATGTTTTTATATTAAAAATTAATACTGTGGTATGTACTAACTGAAGTAGGAAACATTATTAAGATACAGGATTAATATCTAAATCTTCAGACGTACTCTTCTTCAGGTTGGCCTCAGATGACATTGTGGTAATTGGAAAATAGCCTATGTCTTTTGGCTGTACCAATGTATTTTTTTTTTTTTTTGAATTGTAGAACTTTTATATTGTTCTTTATTAAGTTTTAATTTGTTACTTTTAGGTCATAATTACAGCTATTAAGGTGTTTTATTTGTTTAAATTATTTACCGTCTATTTATCTTTAAAATATTTATAGATTCACCAAAAAACCAAAAACCAAACTCACTGCTGTCAAGTTGGATCCAACTCATAGCGACCACTTCTTGGGTTTCTGAGGCAGTATCACTACAGAAGTAGATTTTCCAACCTTCCCTCCAAGGAGTTGCTGGTGGGTTTGAACCACCAGCCTTCTGGTTAGCAGCCAAATACCTTAGGCACTACAAAGGTCCCATTTACCCTTCACCTAATTTCCCCCAAAAGTTATAACTTAACACAATTACAGTACAATATCAAAAACAGGAAATTGCCATTTGTACAGTGTGTTAGAGTATGTAATTCTATATCATTCTATTCTGTGTGTAGTTTCCTATAACCACACTGCAGTCAAGATGCGGAACTATTCCCTCACCTCAAAGATCTCTCCTGTGCTGTTCCTTTAAAGTCACACTCTGTGTTAGACTGGGTTGTCTAGAGAAACAAAAACCAGCAAAGCTTATATATATATAAAGAGAGAGAGAACTTTATCTTTAGAAGATGGCTCACAAACGTATAGAAGCCGGCAAGTCCAAAGTACCTGGAGCAAACATCAGGCTGGAGGCTTTTCCTAGCTTCCACAGCCGCGGGGGCCGAGAAGCTCAAGGCTGGCAGGCAGTGCACTGGCTGTTGACTCCAACAAATGACGAATCCAAGATCTCCAGGCCGAATGGTGGACTGCTCACTCACGTACAGTTGTAGGCAGCACAACAGAATCCTGATCTACAGAATATCTCTCTTCCCAGGATGTCCCTGGATATCCTGGAAGCAGGCCATACCCCTAGGGAAACTCCCCTTTAACAGATTGGCCACTCAAAACACAGTCATCCGATCCCATCATGGGAACAACCACACAGAACTGGGGTCCATCCAAGTTGACACACAGCTCCAACTATCACAGTTCACCCCTTGTCAACTTGGCAGTTGTACACATCTTCTTAACCATATGTAATCTCTAAATAAGGACAATTATAGAGTCATCTTTGTGCCTAACATGATATGCTAACACACATGCAAACAAAATGCATTAAATGTAAAATTATTTACATTTCACAATTCATAACAGAAGGAAACAAAAATATTTGATGGACATATACAATGAAGAAATATAACAATCACAGTCCTCGTTTCTGCAGCTGATCACGTGGTTGTAGCTGATATTCAGAACTACTTTCTTCCACCACCTATTCTATACTTCCCTTGCCCTTAGTAAGCACCTCAGCTAGTTGTGGTTCTTTGCCTGGTGGGGTGACCCAAACCTTCATTCCTGAAGGATCTGGGCCATTAGCAGTCATATCAGAATTGGGTTGCTGTAATTTTCCATTGACTTTAATCACAGGGCATAGTAGTACTAAGAGACATCCTAAAGAATTTCCTGTATTCCAGACATATTCTTCTTTACCATCATTATGTAAAGCCAACCCAATTTCCCCTTGGTAATCATGATCTATCAAACTAGATAGTACAGTAATGCCCTTCTTTGTCTGTTGATCCAGAGGCATGAGGAAGCTAAAATGGCCGGGTGGCATACTTAATTTCTAGTACAATGCAATCAGTATTGTGTCTCCAGGTGGGAGTGTTCCTCCCTTTGGGACTAAGATCTCCAGACCCGCAGGGACAGGAAGCAAAAATTTTTTGAGTGGGTCAGTAGGGGTAATAGTGAGTGGTACCACTCCTGTTTCCACCCCTTGGTTCCTGGACCTGTGAATCCTGGCTATTGGAGAAACAGAACCATATATTGGACTCTGGTTTAGAACATATACAGCCTTCTGGAGAACATTGCCCCAACCGTTCAAGGTATTGCCACCTAGCTGGCACCATATTTGTGTTTTTAAGAGGCCACTCCATCTTTCTATCAAACCAGCTGCTTCAGGATGATGGGGAACATGGTAAGACCATTGAATTCCATGAGCATAGGCCCATTGCCGCAATTTATTTGCTGTGAGGTGAGTCTCTTGATCTGATTCAGTGCTGTGTGGGATACCATGATGGTGGATAAGGCATTCTGTAAGTCCATGGATGGTAGTTTTAGCAGAAGCATTGCATGCAGGGAGGGCAAATCCATATCCAGAGTAAGTATCTGTTCCAGTAAGAACAAAACACTGCCCTCTCCATGATGGAAGTGGTCCAATGTAATCAACCTGCCACCAGGTTGCTGGCTGATCACCCCGAGGAATGGTTCCATATCACGGACTCAGTGTTGGTCTCTGCTGTTGGCAGATTGAGCACTCAGCAGTGGTGGTAGCCAAATCAGCCTTGGTAAGCAGGAGTCTGTGTTGCTGAGCCCATGCATAACCTCCATCCCTGCCCCCATGGCCACTTTGTTCATGAGCTCATTGAGCGATGACAGGACTAGCTAGGGAAAAAGGACGGTTGGTTTCTACTGAATGTGTCGTCCTGTCCACCTAATTGTTAAAGTCCTCCTCTGCTGAGGTCACTTTTTGGTGGGCATTCACATGAGACACAAATACCTTTACTCCTTTGACCCATTCAGGGAGATCTATCCACATACCTACCTCTTCCCCATACAACCTTATCACCAGTCTTCCAATGATGCTCCTTCCAAGTCCCAGACCATCCAGCTAAGACGTTAGCCACAGCCCACGAATCTGTATACAATCACACATCTGGCCATTTCTTGTTCCATGCAAAGTGAACAACCATATGCATGGCTCAAAGTTCTGCCCATTGGGAGGATTTTCCTTCACCACTGTCCTTTAAGGAAGTCCCCGAAAGGGGCTTCAGTGCCGCTGCTGTCCGCTTTCGAGTGGTGCCTGCGTATCGCGCAGAACCATCTGTAAACCAGGCACGAATTTTCTCTTCCTCAGTCAACTGATCATAAAGAACTCCCCATGGGGCCATAGGTGCAGAGTGGGACAGGGAAGATAATGTGACTGGAGTTGAGACCATAGGCATTTGGACCACTTCCTCGTGCAAGTTACTTGTGCCTTCAGGTCCTCGAGCCCAATCTCTGATATACCACTTCCATTTAATGATGGAGTGCTGCTGTGCATGTCCAACTTTATGACTCTGTGGGTCAGACAACACCCAGTTCATGACGGGTAGCTCGGGCCTCATGGTGACTTGGTGGCCCACGGTTAGGTGCTCAGTCTCTACTAAAGCCCAATAAGAAGCGAAGCTGTTTCTCAAAAGGAGAGTACTTTATCTGCAGAAGATGGCAGGGCTTTGCTCCAAAACTCCAAGGGCCTGTGTTGCGATTCACCAATAGGAACCTGCCAAAGGCTCCAAACAGTAGCTCTATCTACTACAGAGACTTCAGGCACCATTGGATCAGCTGGATCATATGCCCCAAGTGGCAGAGCAGCCTGAACAGCAGCCTGAACCTGTTGCAGAGCCTTCTGTTGTTCTGGGCCCCACTCAAAACTAGCAGCTTTCTGAGTCACTTGATAAATAGGCCGCAGCAACCGACCCAAATGAGGGATATGTTGCCTCCAAAATCCAAAGAGACCCACCAGATGTTGTGCCTCCTTTTTAGTTGTGAGGGAAGCCAGATACAATAACTTACCCTTCACTTTAGTAGGAATATCTCAACATGCCCCACACCATTGGACCTCTAGAAATTTCACTGAGGTGGTAGGTGCCTGAATTTTCGTTGGGTTAATTTCCCAACCTCTAGCACGCATATGTCTCACCAATAAGTCTAGAGTCATTGATACTTCTTCTTTACTAGGTCCAATCAGCATAATGTCACCAATATAATGGACCAGTGTGATGTCTTGTAGAAGGGAAAGGCGATCAAGTTCCCTACGGACTAAATTATGACATAGTGCTGGGGAATTGATATACCCCTGAGGAAGGACTGTGGAAGTATACTGTTGACCTTGCCAGCTGAAGGCAAACTGCTTCTGATGGTCTTTTGAAATTGGTATTGAGAAAAAGGCATTGGCCAGATCATTAGGTACGTACCAAGGACCAGAAGATTTACTAATTTGCTCAAGCAATGAAACCACATCAGGAACAGCAGCTGCAATTGGAGTCACTACCTGATTAAGTTTATAATAATCTACTGTCATTCTCCAATATCCATCTGTTTTTTGCACAGGCCAAATAGGTGAATTAAATGGGGATGTGGTGGGAATCACCACCCCTGCATCCCTCAAGTCCTTGATGGTGGAAGTAATCTCT
>NW_006921851.1:4514617-4515157 GCF_000298275.1 Orycteropus afer afer
CAGGATCCCATTTTTTTCCAACCAATGCCCTCACTTTAACACCAGACACCATTCTGGATTGGCAATTTAGCTGGTGTCATAATTCAGCCAGCCTTACAATAAGACTTTGGGTTTGGTTTTTAGCAATATCAGCTCTGTTACTAGAAGACATAAGGCTTTCTTTCAGAGCACAGCTGGAAGCACTGAGGTTGTTTATGCGGCCCTTAAGCCAAGACTCAGCAGCTTTGAGCTCATCTCGCTCTTTCACCAGTTTGTCCAGTGTAAGTAGGACGAACCAACCAGCTTCCTTATACTCCTCATTCTGACAGAATTGCAGAAAAGTATCAAATATCTGATCACCCAGAACGTCACTTCTCACAAGTACTCTATCTATTGGTGGTGCTATTTCACATATTAATTTTGCCACCTCATGCCACGGATTAGTAGGGCCCTCTTTACTAGCAGACATAATGCTTGTTGTTGTTGTTGTTATGTGCCATCGAGTCGGCCCCGACTCATAGCGACCCCTCCTTGGGTTTCTGAGGCAGTATCACTATGGAA
>NW_006921851.1:4518670-4521442 GCF_000298275.1 Orycteropus afer afer
GGTAATGTACCAAACAGTGTTTCTTTGCTATTCATAAGGTTTTCCCTGGCCAATTCTTTGAAAAGTGGACGGCCTCTTCCTTCTTCCTAGTCTGTCTCAGTCTACAAGCTGGGCTGTTACCTGTGCACCAGCTGCATCTCGCTGGGTTTTAAACACTAGAGGCTCAGCCTCAGAACTCATGTCTACACGTCACCACAGTAGGACAAACCGACAGACAAGTTTGTTTTGCTGTTGGAGATCTCTCGTATCACCCCCACCTGGGTCCCTGTGGCTGACTACCTCTGTCTGGCTTCCTGGCTTTTAATCCCCTTTCTCTTGCTCTTTTGGCCTGCTACTTTGGGTGTCCTTGCATTGTCAGTAAACTCAGACTGATCCAGTGATACATTTCTTGCACCATTGTCCCACAGCCCCAGTAGCCATTTCCATACATATTTTCCACATTTCTGTCTGTACATGTTAGCAAAATCAAGTAGGTCTTTTCAGGTGTATTGTACTACCTTCTCAGTCACACTTTGTATTTCACCTCTTGTGGCTTGCTTGGACTTAATTTTAGTTATAGGTCTAGCAGCAACAAAGGGTTTTTAGGGAAGTTCCTGAGAACATTCAGCAATGTCTTCCATGGCATCTACCTCAGGCAATGGCCCAGCAGGAATAGTTAGGTTAATCTCAAAGGAGTTGAAAGGGGTAATGGTTTTATAGTAATCCCTTCAGATGGGAAGGGTTCAACAGAATTTACAGGCTCCATATCCTGATCTTCCTGACTGTCTGCCCATGTGTCCCCATTCCAGGTTTCACGATCCCATTTTTTCACAATCAGTGCTCTCACTTTAACTTCACACACCATTCTGGGTTGGCAATTCAGTTGGCATTGTAATTTAGCCACCCTTACAATAAGGCTCTGGGTTTGGTTTTCAGCAATATCAGCTCTGTAGCTAGAAGAAATAACGGCTTGCTTTCAGAGCACAACTAGAAACAGTGAAGTCTTTTATGCAGTGCTTGATCTGTGACTCAGCAGCCCTGAACTCCTCTTGTACTTTGACCACTTTGTCTAGTTTAAATAGGACCAACCAACCAGCTTTCTTATACTCCTCATGCTGACACAATTGCAGAAAAGTATCAAATATGTGATCATCCAGAGCCTCACTTCTCAAAAATACTTGATCTTTTGGTGGTACTCTTTTGCATATAAATGTTGCCTCCTCACGCCATGGCTTAGCAAGGCCCTCTTTACTAATGGAGGCAGAGTCACCAGTTCTTTTATGATTACTCAAATTGGAGAACCAAAACAGGTGATGAAAGTTAATTTAGAAGCCCATCCTTTTAATGTTGTCTCCCTCGAACCACTCTCGGTACCAAATGTGTTAGGCTGGGTTCTCTAGAGAAGCAAAACCATAAAGCAAAACTATCTCTCTCTGTATATATAGAGAGATAAATTTGTCTTAGGAAAATGACCCATACACTTACAGAAGAAGCTGGAATGTCCTTCGTTCTTGGATTAAATGTCAAGCTGGAGCCTTTTTCTGACTCACGCAGCTGCAGGAGTAGACGAGTGCAAGGTTGGCAGGCAGTATACTGGCTGTTGATGCCAACAAATGATGAATCCAAGATCACCAGGCCGAATTGTGGATTGTTTGCTCATGGACAGTTGCAGGCAGCACAACAGGAACCCAATCCACAGAGGAGTGTCTCTTTTCCCATGATGTTCATAAATATATTGGAAGCAGGCCACACCACTAGGGAAACTCCCTTTCACTCGACTGGCTGCTCAAAACATATACATCTGATCTCATCAGAGGAATAACCTATATCAACCTATATCACAAGTGCTTAAACCACTCAGAATTGTGATCCCGCCAGGTTGACACACAACTCCAACTATCACAATAATGTAGGTGGTGCATACAGTTAAGTGCTTGACCACTAACCAAAATGTTGGCAGTTTGAGCCCACCAAACTTTCCTTGGAAGATCTGCTTCTGAAAGGTCACAGGAAAATCCTATGGAGTGCTGGTGTAGTCTGCACACATGAGATCCCTATGAATCAGAACATTTTTCTTTGTTTGTTTGCTTCTTTTTCTTTTCTTTTCTTTTTTTTTTTGTAAATGGTAAGCTTATATTTAGCTCTTCTAGAAACTGCCAAATTATTTTCCAGAGTGGCAGTAACATTTTACTTTCCCACTAGTTATATAGATGAGAGATCAAATTTCATTGCACTCTTTGGTTCTTTATTTTAGCAGTTGTAGTATGTATGCTCATCATGGATTTAATTTGCATTTCCCTAATGGCTAGTGTTGTTGAACATCTTTACTTATACCTATATGCCATCTTGGGAGCTATGGTGGCATGGTGCCTAAGGCATTTGACTGCTAATCAGAAGGCTGGTGGTTCAAACCCACTACCCACTCCTCAGAAGGAAATTGCACAATCTACTCCTGTGGAGATACCTTCTTGGAAATCCAAAGAGGGGTCTCTTTGAGTCGGAAATGATTAGAGGGCCGTGAGTTTGGTTTTGTTTTTTATATGCCATCTTTATATCCTCTTGCCAAAGGAGTTCTGATGACACAGTAGTTAAAGCTGGTAACCAAAACATCGGCTGTTTGATCCTACCAACTGCTCCATGGGAGAAAGATGAGGCAGTCTGCTTCTGTAAAGAAGCAAACTTGGAAACCCTATGTGGCGGCAGTTCTACTCTATCCTAAAGGGTCGCTGTAAGTCGGAATCGACTTGATGGCTGTTTTTTTTTAATATACTCTCCAATAAAATGTCTATTCAT
>NW_006921851.1:4522068-4523484 GCF_000298275.1 Orycteropus afer afer
GTTTTCTTCATTCTTCTTTGCTCTGGACGAGGAGAGACCCATCGTTGCATCTAGATGGCAGCTTGCTAACTTTTAAGATCCCAGTCGCTACTTGCCAAAGTAGGAGGTGGAAAATGTTTTGTTTTTTGTTTTGTATTATGTTATGCCAATTGAGAATGATGTCCCCTGCAACTATGGTCGCAAGCCCACAGATTCAACTACTTGGTCCCTCTAGGTAGCTGGCTGTGACCATGCAGTGACCACAACCTTGCCCCTTGTCAGCTCTACTATACCCCTGGGAATTCTGGTCATTCACGTAAGCTTATAGGACCATTGTCTGCCAACCCTATATATGTTCTTGGATACACTCCACATTTCATAGACATAGCTAATGGTTCAGCCTGTTGACCCATCTATCCACCCATATACCCATGTTTGCTTTCACTGACAACTCAGTACTGTATGTGCAAAAGGGGTCATTCTTGTTGTCTGTACCTCCCATGTACCTCTCTATGTCTTTCTCATCCTCAGTGCTGCCATATTGGTCACTCACATTTGGTAGATTGCCCTTCTCTTCACCCAAATCAATACTTACCTCTATCTATCTAACAACGTTCCCTCCCATGCCCTCCCACCCCTGGTAACCCAAAAAGAAAATCCCCCCCCCATAGATAAAACTTAACTTTTACAATAATGGACTAATAGAATATTTGTCCTTTTGTGATTGACTTATTTCACTCAGCATAATGTCCTCCAAGTTCGTTCACATTATGCCATGTTTTGCAGATTCTACATTATTTTTTATTATGATGTGAAGGTTTATCATTTTTCTTTGGGGTTAACCTATGATTTATAATTTTCTCCCCAAGTTTTGAACAGTCCATTCTGTCTTGCAACTCTAACTTCCTCACCATTTAGAAGTTCTGTAACTACACAGTCTTTTCCCTCTTTTTGTTTGCAGTTGTCCTCACTTGCCAATTGATGTCTCTGGTTCCCTGTTTACAATCCTGTAAGCTCATTTTACTTTGGATATGACCATACCTGTGGTTTCTGGGTTATGTCAACTTGTGTATTAATGGTCGGTTGTTATTTGCTATTTTTGGTTCTCTGTTCAAAGGACTCCCTTTAGCATCTCTAGTTAGGTCAATCTGGTTTTAACAAATTCCCGTAGTTTCTGCTTGTCTGGAAATCCCCTAATTTCACCATCATATTTGAGGGACAATTTTGCTGGGTATATAATTCTTGGTTGAAAATTTTGCTCTTTGAGGGTTTTATATATACCATTGCCTTCTCGCTTCAGGGTTTCTGCTGAGAAACTTATTCTTACTAGCTGTCCTTTGTAGGTAACTTTTTGTTTTTCCCATTCTGCTTTCAGGATTCTGTCTTTGTCTTTGGTTTTGATGAGTTTGATGATGTTGTGTCTTGGTGATTTTCTTT
>NW_006921851.1:4523724-4534699 GCF_000298275.1 Orycteropus afer afer
TGGTCTGTCTCTCAATCCTTTGAATATACCTAAATATAATTCTTTTGAATTCCTTATCAGAGAGTTCCAATACTGCTTCTTCCTCAGAGATGTGTTCTGGGTCTGTATCCTGCTCCCTTGTTTCTACCACTTTATTCTGCTTCTTTGTGTGAACTGTGATGGTCTGTTGTCTCCAAGGCATTGTGGCATTGTTGTATTTAGGTCTCTGTTAACTGTTTGTGAAGAGAAGCCAAGGGTGATTCAGAGTTTTGTTGGTGGTTTTTTATCTTTGGCCCGTTGGTGGAGAAGTAGGTAGTGGCTCTCACTCAGTAAGTGAAGTTGCAGGAGGTATGGGTGTAGTTGTGTCTTATGGGGACTGTTGTTGTCTCCCACTCAGTTAGACAAAAATTACAAATGAATAACCATAAAAAAACTAAAAGCACATGGCAGAAAACACACCATATAATCACACAGGAATAGTAACCAAAAAAGAAAAAAGGGAAAAAGAAGAAGAAAAAAAAAAACAATAAAATCTGCAATATCTGGGGATAGGGACTATGAGAAAAAAGGATGAGAAGGAGAATAATGAAGGAAAAAGAAAATGGGAAAAAATGCAAAAAGAAAAACAAGGAACGGGGTTAACCACGATAAAAAAAGGGGAAAGGAAAAAAAAAAATTTAACCAGGTATAGGGAAAGGAAAAAATGCTGAAAACTAGTGCCTGGGAGGGGAAGAATAAAAATAATAGTAACAAGAACAAAAGTATTATTAATAATACTTGTTTTAAAACAGACAAATACAAGCAAACTAATCACCAGAAAAAAGAAAGCGAAAAAGAAAAAAATAAAAATAAAAAAAGGAAAAAATTTGGTGGAGGACAGGGCAGGGCACACAGGCTCCATCTCAGCCCACAGACTGTGATGGAGTTCTTGTAGGCCCAGAAGGTAGGTGGGAGTGGGGGATGGCCGCACCTCCATTTACCAAGCAGGTGTGGGATATAAGAGTGACAAGAGGAATGTTGCACCTTTTCAGTCTTGCAGGTCTGGAGCGTCCTTGGGGTTGCTGGGAAGCAGAATGTGTTCTTAAGCCCCAGGAATCTGTGAGAGCACTGTCTCTTTAAATATCCAAAATCATCAAGCCGCTTTTAAACATTCAAAATGGTGGTGGCCTCCGGACCGGCAAAAGTCCACAGCTCAGCCCACCCTTCTCTTCACCTTCTCCGTTTATTCTCCAGCCACCAGAGCAGTCCTCTGTGCAGTCCCTGGCTAGCAGGGCTGGTTTTTAGGTTAATTCTTAAGTCCTACCACCACCTGGGAATCTCCAAGCTGTTTGTGCCGTGCCGTCAGGATCGCTCAGGATCTCTTCCAGACTGCAGCTCCATCTGTCTCCTTTTTTGGTGTTTTCATGCAAATTCTTCTGCTAGTTGGGGTTTAGTCCACTTCTATATCCTTCCCTTCAAGGCTCAGGAGTCCAGATTTATCTTCTGTGTCTGTGTTAATTGGTTTCCCTTTTCTTTGTTGAGGAGGGTCTGTGCAGTCTTTCTGCCTAGTCCGCCATCTTACTGGAACTCCTAATTGGGTAATTTTTTATTGTTGAGTTTTGAGAGGGTTTTTTTTAAAAAATATATTCTTCATAAGTCCTTTGCCATACATGTGATTTGCAAAAGTTTTTTTAATTTTGATATAATCCAATTTATTGTTTAATTTTCCTTCTTTTATTGTTCATGTTTTTGGTGTTTTGAGAACTTTTTACCAAGCTCTAAGATCCCAAAGATTTTCTTCTATGTTACAGTATAAAAATTTTATAAGTTGACAATTTAAATTTAAATCTGTGATCCATTTTTAGTTAATTTTTGTAAAAGATTAGAGGTTTAGCTTCACCTTTCACCTACAGAAATCCAGTCGTTCCAGCACTATTTGTTGAAAAGACTATCCACCCTCCCTTGAATTGTTGCTTTTGCACCTTTGTTCAAAAACAGTTTGCTGTACTGATATGGGACTTTTCTAGGTTCTCTAATATGTTTATTTTATCTGTGTCTGTCCCTCATCAATACCACACAGTCCTGATTACTCTTGTAGTTGTTGAGTGCTTAACCATTGATGCTACACACTGACTCTACACATTATAATATTTTTGTTGTTAGGTGCCGTCAAATCAGTTCTCAATCATAGGCACCCTAGATAAAACAAAAGAAAACACTGCCAGGTCTTGGGCCATCCTCACAATTGTTGCTACATTTGAACCTCATTGAGGGTCTTCCTCTTTTACACTAATCCTCTACTTTACCAAGCATGTTGTGTTTCTCCAGGGACTAGTCCTTCCTGATGATAGGTCCAAAGTACATGAGATAAAGTCTGGTATCCTTACTTCTGAGGAGCATTCTGGCTGTACTCTTCCAAAAGAGATTTGTTCATTCTTCTGGCAGTCCATGATATATTGAATATTCTTTGCCAGCACCACAATTCAAAGGCATCTATTCTTCATTGGTCTTCTTTGTTAATTGTCCAGCAATGAATGTGCACATGAAGCGATTGGAAATACCAAGGCTTTGGTCAGGCACACCTTAGTCCTTAAGGTGACATCTGCTTTTTTTTTTTTTTGACACTTTGAAGAGGTTTTCTGCAGCAGATTTGCCCAGTGTAATATGTTATCTGATTTCTTGACTGCTGATTCCATGAGTATTGATTATGGATCCAAGTAAAATGAAATTCCTGACAATGTCAGTCTTTCCTCCATTTATCATGATGCTGCTTACTGGTCCAATTTGTTTTCTTTACATTGAGATGTAATCCATACTGATAGTTGTCGTCTTTGATCTTCATCAGTGAATACTTCAAGTCTTTTTGCATTCAGCAAACAAGGTTGTGTTGTTTACATATTACAGGTTTTTAATGAGTCTTCTTCTAATCTTGATTCCATGTTCTTCATATAGTCCAGCTTCTCAGATTATTTTCTCAGATAGATTGAATAAGTATGGTGAAGGGATATAACCCTGATGCACACTATTCCTGATTTTAAATCACAGTTTCCCTTTTTCTGTTTGAATGACTGCCTCTTGATCTGTGTACAGGTTCTGTGTGAGCACAAGTAAGTGTCCTGGAACCCCATTCTTTGCAATGTGGTCTATAATTTGTTATGGTCCACACATTTGAATGCTTTTGGATAGTCAATAAAATACAGGTAAACACCTTTCTGGTATTCTTTGCTTTCAACCAAGATTCATGACATCAGCGATTGATATCTCTTGTTCCATGTTCTCTTCTGAATCCAGCTTGAATTTCTGTCAACTCCCTATTGATGTATAGCTCTGTTTTCAATCATCTTTAATAAAATTTTGGTTGCACATAATATTAATGATATTGTTTGATAATTTCTGCATTCTGTTAGATACTCTTTCTTTGGAAGGGTACAAATAATAGATCTCTTCCGGTCAGTTAGCCAGGTAGCTGTCTTCCAAATTTCTTGGCATAGACAAGTGAGTGCTTCCAGTGCATCCGTTTGTTGAAACATCTCAGTTGGTAATCTGTCATTTCTTGGAGTCTTGTTTTTCATCATTTCTTTCAGTACATCTTGGACTTCTTCTTTTAATATCTTCTGTAATGCTACCTCCTGAAATGGCTTGACCATCAACCAATTCTTTTTGGTACAGTGATTTTCTGTATTCTGTCTGTCTTCTTTTGATGATTCCTGAATCACTCGGTATTTTGCTTTTAGAATCCTTCAGTATTGCAACTTAAGACTTGAGTTTTTTTCTTTAGTTCTGTCAGCTTGAGAAATGCCAAGTGTATTCTCTCTTTTTTTTTAAATCCAGGTCTTTGCACATTTTATTTTAATACTTTACTTTGTGCTACCCTTTGAAATATTCTGTTCAACTCTTTTACGTCATCATTTCTTCTGTTCAGTCTAGGTTCTTTGCATTCAAGAACAAGTTTCAGCATCTCTTCTGACATCCATTTTGGTATTTCTTTCTTTCCTGTATTTTTAATGATCTTTTGCTTGCTTCATGTATGATGTCCTTGATGTCATACCATATTGACTTTGGTACTTATCTTATCTTTGGTTATTAGTGTTCAGTGCATCATACCTATTCTTGAGATGGTGTCTAAATTGAGATGGGATATACTCAAGATTGATTGTGGCTCCAAGTAAAATGAAATCCTTGACAACTTCGATCTTCTCTCCATTTATCATGATGTTGTTTATTGGTCCATATGAGGATTTTTGTTTTCTTTATGTGGAGGTATAATCCATACTGAAGGCTGTAGCCTTTGATCTTCATCAGTAACTGCTTCAGGTCTTCTTCACTTTCAGCAACAAGGTTGTGTTGTCTGCGTATTGCAGGTTGTTAAAGAGTCTTCCTTCATTCCTGATGCTGCATTATTCTTCATGGAAGGAGCAGTTAAGAAATCAGACCACATATTGCATTAGGCAAATCTAGTTCAAAAGACCTCTTAAAGTGTTAAAGAGCAAGGATGTCGCTTTGAAGGGTAAGATGCACTTGACCCGAGGCATGGCATTTTCAGTAGCCTCATATGCATGTGAGAGTTGGAATATGAATAAGGAAGACCAAGAAAGAATCGATTCATTTGAATTGTGGTGTCAGTAAAAAATATTGAAAATACCATGGACTACAAGAAGAATGAACAATCTGCCTTGGAGGAAGTACAACCAGAATGTTTCTTAAAAGCGAGAATGGCCAGACTTAGGCTCATGTACTTTGGTCATGTTGTCAAAAGAGACCAGTCCCTGGAGAAGAATATCATACTTTGTAAAGTATGAGGGTTGGTGAAAAAGTGGAAGACCCTTAACAAAATGAATTGACACAGTGGCTGAAGTGAGTGTTCAAGCATGGCAATGATTGTGAAAATGGCACAGGAATGGGCATTGTTTCATTGTCTTGTATATTGGGTTGCTGAGAGCTAGAATGAACTCAGTGGCACCTAACAATGATAACATACTCAGGGTTGTACTTTGGCTAGCATGTTGTTGTTGTTGTTGTTGGTAGGTGCTGTTGAGTTGTCTCCGACTAATAGTGACCCTGTGTAGAGTGGAACGAAACACTGTGCCAACCTCACAATCCCCAGTATACCTGAGCCCATTGCTGCAGCCACCATGTCAGTCTATCTTCTTGAGGGCCTTACCCTCTTTCACTAACCCTCCACTTTACCAAGTATGACATCCTTCTGCAGAGAATGGTCCCTTCTGACAACATGACCAAAGTAGGTAAGATGAAATCTGGCCATTCTCGCTTCCAAGGAGCATTCCGGCTGCACTTCTTCCAGGACAGACTTAATAGTTCTTTTAGCAGTCCATGGTACTTTCGTTCTTTTTCGTCAACACCACAATTCAAAAGCATCAGGTCTTCTTCGGTCTTCCCGGTTCATTGTACACTCCCACATGCTTGGCTCTCATGGAGTTGTTTTAATTTTCTTCAGCTTCAACTCAAACTTGCATATGAGCAACTGATGGTCTGGTCTACATTTGGCCACTGGCCTTGTTCTGACTGATAATATTTAGCTTCTCCATTGTCTTCTTCCACAGATATAGTCACTTTGATTCTTGTGTATTTCATCTGGCGAGGTCTACATGCATGGTCACTATTTGTTTTGTTGAAAAAATTCATTAGGAATGAACAAGTCATTTCTCTCGTAAAATTCTATCATGCAGTTTCCAGTGTTGCTTCTATTATGAAGGCCATGTTTTCTGACTACTGAGCCTTCTTTGTTTCTAACTTTTGCATTCCAATCACCCGTACTTATCAATGTGCCTTGATTGCATGTTTGTTCAATTTCAGACTGCAGAAGTTTGTAAAAATCTTGAATGTCTTCATCTTTGGTGTTAGTGGTTGTTGTGTAAATTTCAGTAATAGTCATGTTAATTGGTCTTCCTGCTTCTTACTTTCCAGCACTTGTCTGTCATTTTGTCATACTGCAGTGGCTGTTGCTGTGATGCCACTGGTATTTTAGATACCAGCAGAGTCATCCGTAGTGGACAGATTTTCAGTGGAACTTCCAGACAGACTAGGAAGAACAGGGTCCTACACTTCTGAAGAAATTGTCCACTGAAAACCCTATGAATAGCAATGAAACATTATCTGTATTATTACTGGAAAACTTTGTGAAAAGCAGTGAAGCACTGTCTCATATAGGACTGAAGTTGAGCCCCTCAGGTTGGAAGGAACTCAAAATACAACTGGGGAAGAGCTGCTTCATCAAAGTAGAGTCAACCTTAGTAACATGGATATAGTAAAGCCTTCAAGACCTTCATTTGCTGATGTGGCATGACCCAGAATGAGATGAATTAGCTGCAAACATTCATTAATAATTGGAACGTGTAATGTACGAAGTATGAATCTAGGAAAATTGGAAGTTGTCAAAAATGAAATGGAACACACAAAGATTGATATCCTAGGTATTGTTGTTGTTGTTAGGCGCCGTTGAGTTGTCTCTGACTCATAGCAACTCTGTGCACAGGAGAATGAAACACTGCCCAGTCCTGTGCCAGCTGAACGATCCTTGATATATCTGAGGCCATTGTTGTAGCCACTGCTGCTTCCATTGGTGTTGATTGTAGAACCAAGTAATATGAAGTCTTTGACAACTTCAGTCTTTTCTCCATTTATCATGAAGCTATTTATTGGTAGAGTTGTGAGGATTTTTGTTTTCTTTATGTTGAGTTGTAATCCATACTGCAGACTATAGTTTTAATCTTCATCAATAAGTGCTTCAAGTCATTCTCACTTTCAGCAAGCAAAGTTATGTCATCTGCATATCACAGGTTGTTAATGAGTCTTCCTCCAATCCTGATGCCACATTCTTCTTCATATAGTCCAGCTTCTTGTATTATTTGCTCAGCATAGCACTTGAATAAGTATGATAAAATAATACAACCTTGATGCAGTCCATTCTTGATTTTGAACCATGCGGTATCTCCTTGTTCTGTTCAAATGACAGCCTCCTTGTCTGTGTACAGGTTTCCCATGAGTACAATAAAGTGTTCTGGAACTCCCATTCTTCTCAGTGTTATCCATAATTTTTTATGATCCACACATTTGAATGCTTTTGCATAGTCAATAAAACACAGGTAAACATCTTTCTGGTATTCTTTGCTTTCAGCTAAGATCCATCTGACACCAGCAATGATACCTCTCATTCCATGTCCTCTTCTGAATCCAGCTTGCATTTATGGAAGGTCTCTGTCAATCTATTGCTGTAACCAGTTTTTTTTTTTTTAAATTTTTATTTGGGTGAAAGTTTACAGAGCAAATTCACTTTCCATACAGCAGCTCATATACACTTTGTCTCATGACATTGACTACAATTTACCACAATGCAACAGCTCCCCTCTCACTTCATCCCCAAACTTACCTCTTCCCTGTGTCCTTCCCTCATGCACTCCTGCCCCATGAGCTGTCTCCCTGTTCATACACAGCCCCTCTATTCTCCCATGGTGTTTTTGAATTATCTTCAGTAAGATTTTATCGGTACCTTGACCAGGAGACTGTCGTTCGAACAGAACAAGGGGACACTGCGTGGTTTAAAATCAGGAAAGGAGTGCATCAGGGTTGTATCCTTTCCCTATACTTATTCAATCTATATGCTGAGCAAATAATCTGAGAAGCTGGACTATATAAAGAAAAACGTGACATCAGGATTGGAGGAAGAATCATTAGCCTGTGATACACTGATGAAACTACTTTGCTTGCTGAAAGTGAGGATGACTTGAAGCACTTACTGATGAAGAATGAAGACTACAGTCTGCGGTATGGATTACATCTCAATATAAAGAAAACAAAAATCCTCACAACTGGACCTATAAGCAGCATCATGATAAATGGAGAAAAGATTGAGATTGTCAAAGAATTCACATTGTTGATTCTATAATCGATGCCAATGGAAACAGCAGTCAGGACATTAGACGACGTGTAGCACTGGGCAGGTCGGCCGCGAAGGAACTCTTTCAAGTGCTGAGGAGCAAGGATGTCTTCTTGAGGACTAAGGCATTCCTGACACAGGCCATGATATTTCCAGTCACCTTGTATGCATGTGAGAGCTGGACAGTATATAAGGAAGACTGAAGAAGAGTTGATGCTTTTGAGTTGTGGTGCCAGCAAAGAATGCTGAAGGTACCATGGACTGCCAAAAGAACTAACAGATCTGTCCTGGAGGAAGTACGGCCAAGATGCTTCTTGGAAGTGAGGATGGCCAGGCTTCGTCTCACCTACTTTGGTCATGTTGTCAGAGGGGATCATTCCCTGGAGAAAGATGTCATGCTTGGTAAGGTGGAGGGTCGACAAAAGAGGGGAAGGCCTTTGACGAGATGGATTGACACGGTAGCTACGATAATGGGCTCAAGTATAGCAAGGATCATGGAGCTGGTGCAGGATCGGGCAGTGTTTTGTTCTGCTGTGCATGAGGTTGCTATGAGTCGGAAACAACTCAACGGCACCTAACAACAACAAGAAGATTTTACTTGCATGTGATATTAATGGTATTGTTCAATATTTTTCCACATTCTGTGAGATCACCTTTCTTTGAAATGAGTGCAAATAGGAATCTCTTCCAGTCAGTTGGCCAGGTAGCCGTCTCCCAGATCCCTTGGCATAGCCAAGTGAGTGCCTTCAGTGGGGCATCCTTTGTTGAAACATCTCCATGGGTAGTGCATCAATTCCTGGAACCTTGTTCTTCGCCAATTCCAAACATCTCCATGGGTAGTGCATCAATTCCTGGAACCTTGTTCTTCGCCAATTCCTTCAGTGCAGCTTAGACTTCTTCCTCCAGTACCATTGGTTCTTGATCATATGCCACCTCCTAAAATGGATGAACATTGACCAATTCTTTTTGGTACAGTGACTCTTTGTATTCCTTCCATCTTCTTTTGATGTTTCCCGCATCATTCAGTATTTTGCCTATTGAATCTTTCAGTATTGCAACTTGAAGCTTAAATATTTTCTTCAGTTCTTTCAACTTGAGCAATGCTGAGCATGTTCTTCTTTTTTAGTTTTCTAACTTCAGGTCTTTTCACATTTCATTATAGTAGTTGGCTTTGTCTGCTCAAACTGCTCTTTGAAATCTTCTGTTCAGCTCTTTTGTCTTGTCATTTCTTCATTTGCTTTAGCTACTCTCTGCTCAAGGGCAAATTTCAGAGTCTCTTCTGACATCCATTTTGATCTTTTCTTCCTTTCTTGTCTTTTTAATGACCTCTTGCTTTCATCATGAATGATATTCTTGATGTCATCCCATAATTTCTCTGGTTTTCGGTCATTGGTGTTCTATGTGTCAAATCTGTTCTTTAAATGGTCTCTAAATTCAGGAGTGATATTATCAAGGCCTATTTTGGCTCTCATGTACTTGTTTTAATTGTCTTGAACTTCAACCTGAATGTGCATATGAGCAGTAGATGATCTGTTCCACAATCAGCCTCTGGCTTTGTTTTGGCCAAAGATATTGAACTTCTCCATTTCCTTCTGCCACAGATGTAGTCAGTCCGATTCCTGTGTATTCCATCTGGTGAAGTCCATCCACATTTATAGTCGTCCTTCTGTTGTTGAAAAAAGTATTTGCAATGAATAAGTTGTTGGTCTTGCAAAATTCTATCATGTAATGTCCACCATTACTTCTGTCACCAAGGCCATATTTTTCAACTACCAGTAACTCTTCTTTGTTTCAACTTTTGCATTCCAGTCACCAGTGATAATCAACATATCTTGATTGCATATTTGGTCAATTTCAGACTGCAGAAGTTGGTAGAAATCTTCAGTTTCCTCATCTTTGCCTTTGGTGGTGGTTGCATAGATTTGAATAATAGTAGTATAAACAGGTCTTTCTTGTAGGCATATGGATATTATCCTATCACTGACAGCATTGTGCTTCAGGACATACCTTGAAACAGTCTTTGGGATGATGAATGCAACACTGTTCCTCTTCAATTTGTCATTCACAGAATAGTAGATCATATGGTTGTGTGATTCAAAATGGCAAAAACTTGCCCATTTCCAGCTCACTAATACCTGGGATATTGATCTTTATGCATTCCATTTCATTTTTGACAACTTCCAATTTTCCTAGATTCATACGTCGTACATTCCATGTTCCAATTATTAATGGATGTTTGCATCTGTTTCTACTCATTTTGAGTTGTGCCATATCAGCCAGTGGAGGTCCTGAAAGCTTTACCCTGTCCATATTGTTAAAATTATCTCTACTGAGGGGTCAGCTCTTTCCCAGTCAAATTGTGAGTGCCTTCTCATCTGATGGGCTCATCTTCAGGCACTATATCAGACAATGTTTCAGGGCTATTCATAAAGTTTTCCAGTAATATATCAGACAGTGTTTCACTGCTGTTCATAAGGTTTTCATTTGCCAATTGTTTGAGAAGTTCATGGCCTCTTCCTTCTTCAGAGTGTGTTTTAGCTCCACTGAAATCCGTCCACCATGGGTAACCCTGCTAACATTTTGCAACACTGGTGGCATTTCCTCTAGTCTCCCAGCAACACATAAGCCACCATAGGACGACAAACTGACAGACAAGTTCATCTCCCTTAGTTGTTCCTAACCCCTCTGCACCTGCCTATCTTGGGCCCCAGCCTTAAAATAGAGCCGCTTCCAAGGAAAAGCAGCCCATTAGCCCCAGGCCTGCCAACCTCGGGCCCTCGTCTTAAAATAGAGCTGCCTCCAAGGAAAAAGCCACCCCCAAGCCCCAGGCCTCTAGGCATTAGTGAATTGAAATGGACTGGTATTGGCCATTTTGAATCACATAGTCATGTGGTCTACTATGCCAGGAATGAGAAATTGAAGAAGAATGGTGTCATATTCATTGTCAAACAGGGTAGTTCAAGATTTATCCTGAAGTACCTTGCTGTCGGTGATAGAATAATATCTGTGTGTTGGATTGGGTTCTCTAGAGAAACACAAAAACCAGCAAAGTATATATATATATATTTATAGAGAGAGAAAGAGAAAGAGAGAGAAATTTATCTTAGATAAATGGCTCACAAG
>NW_006921851.1:4534944-4539995 GCF_000298275.1 Orycteropus afer afer
AATGCCGTTCTTCCAGTTTGTCCCTGGGATAGTATTGCAGGTAGGCCACACCCCTGGGGAAACTCCCCCTAGACCGACCGGCCGCTTAGAATGCAGTCATGTGATCCATCATGGGAACCACCACTCACAACTGGAGTCCAGCCAAGTTGACACATCTTCAACTATCACAATCTGTAATGCCTACAAGAAAGACCAGTTAATATTACTGTTATTCAAATTTACATGCCAATCACTAAAGCCAAAGATGAAGAAACTGAAGATTTTTATAAGCCTCTGCAGTCTGAAATTTACCAAACATGCAATCAGGATGTATTGATAGTTATTGATGATTGGAATGAGAAAGTTGGAAACAAAGAAGAAGCACTGTTAGTTGGAAAATATGGTGGTGATAGAAATCACACCCGAGAATGCATGATATAATTTTGAATGACCAATGACTTATTTATTGTAAATACCTTTTTTCAACAACATAAACAGTGACTATACATGTTGACCTTGTCAGATGGGATACATAGGGATCAAATCAACTCCCGTCGGTGGAAAGAGACGATAGAGTAGCCCAATATCATCAGTCAAAACAAGGCCAGGGGCTGACTGTGGAACAGACAATCAATTCCTCCTATACAAGTTTAAGTTGAAACTGAAGAAAATTAAAACAAGTCTATGAGAGCCAAAGGATGACCTTGATTATATTCACTTCTGAATTTAGAAATGATATGAAGAATAGATTTGACACATTGAACACCAGTGGCCAAAGACCAGAAAAGTTGTGGGATGACATCAAGAACATCATACATGATGAAAGCAAAAGGTTGTTAAAAGGACAGGAAAGGAACAGAAGTCCAAAATGGTTGTCAAAAGAGACTCTGACACTTCCTCTTGAAAGGAAAGTTGCTAAAGTGAATGGAAGAAATGATCAAATAAAAGAGCTGAACAGAAGATTTCAAAGGGTGGCTCAAGAGGACAAAGTAAAGTATTATAATGAAATATATAAGACCTGGAGTTAAAAAACCAAAAGGTAAGAATGAAAAGGGAAGTGTGTTCTTGCTCAGTGTTTCTCAAGCTGAAAGAAAGAAGAAAAATGTCAAGCCTCAGGTTGCAGTTTTGGATTCTATGAGAAAACTATTGAACAGTGCAAAAAGCATCAAAAGGAAATGGAAAGAATACAGTGTCACTACACCAAAAAGAACTGGTTGATGTCCAACCATTTCAAGAGGTAGCATGTGGTCAAAAACTGATGGTATGAAGGAAGAAGTTCAAGCTTAAGTGAAGGAATTGGTGAAGAACAAGGGTCCGGGAATTGACAGAATACCCATTGAGATGTTTCAAGAAAGGGATGCAGCACTGGAGGCACTTAGTGATTTATGCCAAGAAATTTGGAAGACAGCTACCTGTCCATCTGAGTGGAAGTGGTCCATATTTGTGCCCATTCCGAAGAAAGATGATTCAACAGAATGTGGAAATTGTTGAACAATATCATTACTATCACATGCAAGTAAAATTTTGCCAAAGATAATTCATAAAACAGTTGCAGCAGTATAATGACAGTTAATTGCCAGAAATTCAAGCTGGCTTTAGAAGAGGGTGGGGAATGAGGGCTATCATTGTTGATGTCAGATCATGGCTGCAAACAAAGAATACCAGAAAGATGTTTACCTGTGTTTTATTGATTATGCAAAGACATTTGATTGTCTTGATAACAACAGATTATGTATAACAATGTGAAGAATGAGAATTCCAGAACACTTAATTGTGCTCATGAGGAACCTGTACATAGACCAGGAGGTTGTCATTCCAACAGAACAAGGGGATACTGCATGATTTAAAATTAGGAAGGGAGTGCATCAGGGTTGTATCCTTTCACCATACTTATTCGATATGTATGCCAACCATATAATTCCAGAAGCTGGACTATATGAAGAAGAATGGGACATTAGGATTGGAGGAAGGCTCATTAACAACCTGTGATATGCAGATGACACAACCTTGCTTGCTGAAAGTGAAGATTACTTGAATCCCTTACTGATGAAGATCAAAGACTACAGCCTTCAGTATGGATTACACCTCAGTATAAAGAAAACAGAAATACTCACAATTGGACCGTTAAGGAAAATCAAGATAAATGGAGGAAAGATTGAAGGTGTTAAGGATTTCATTTTACTTAGATCCACAATCAACACCCATGAATGCAGGAGTCAAGAGATAAAATGACTTATCACACTGGGCAAATTGTTGCAAAATAACTCTTTAAAGTGTTTAAGAACAAAAATGTCACTTTGAAGACTAAGGTGTGCCTGACTCAAGCCATGATGTTTTCAATAGATTTAATATTTTCATGATTCAGTATTTTCAATATACATATATTATAGCATGTCCATTCAATGAAACGTCATGAATATTAAAGAATGAAATAGTTCTTCATATATTAATATAGAAGGATTACTAGGATACAGTGCTAAGTGAAAAAAGCAAGATACAAAACAGTGTTTACAATATGCCATAAATTGTATACAAACAGATGCTTGTGTACATTTGATAAAATATGTAGAAAGTATCTCCAGAAGGAAATGTAGATTTCAGGACAAAATTACCAGGGATAGAGAGGGACATGACATAATGATAAAAGGATTGATCAGTCAGTAAGACTTAGCTAGCAATCCTAAATATGTATGCACCAAGCAACAAAGTTATGAAATATGTGAAGCAAAAACTGATAGGAGAAATAAACAATTCCACAATTACAGTTGGAGCGTTCAGCATTCCTCTCTCATCAACTGATAGAACTAGACAGAAAGTCGGCAAAATATATGGAAGAATTCAACAACACTAAGATCTAATTAACATTTATGGAATAGTCTACCCAAAATACATGTTGTTTTCTAAGCACTCAGAACTTACACCATGATAAATCATATCCTGGGCCATAAAACAAACCTCAACAAATATAAAAGAATTTAAACCATACAGAATGTGTTCTCTGACCACAAGGGGCTGAATCTAAAAACCATTAACAGAACTATAACAGGAAAATTCCCCCAAGTTAGAAACAAAACAGTATACTTCCAAATAATGCATGGATCAAAGAGAAAATCTCAAAGAAATTAAAAAATTCACTGAACTGAATGAAAACGAAAATAGAACACATTAAGATACTGTAAGATGCAGCCAATGCTAACCCTTATACTTATATTTGAAAAGAGGAAAAGTCTCAACTCAGTTTGTTGCTGTTATGGGCCGTGGAGTCAGACCCGACTCATAGCAACCCCTCCTTGGGTTTCCAAGGCAGTATCACTACAGAAGCAGATTGCCCAACCTTCCTTCCAAGGAGTGGCTATTGGTTTGAACCACCAGCCTTCTGGTTAGCAGTCAAGTGCCTTACACTTTGTTGTCATTTAAATTTGAGTATGGTAGTTTCATTCTTACTATGTTTATCACATACTTTTTTTAAGTGGTGCTTTTTCTCATTTTTTTCCCCTTATTTTGGTTAAATATATTGCTTTAAATTCTTGGTATACTTGAATGATGGCATGAATTGCAGAATCTTTTTGCCTTTTCTGACTTCACAGTCTTTTATTTTTACTTGGTAGTTTAATTCTAAATTCATGAATAATTAAGTTTGATCTTACCAGAGGATACCATCTGTCATTTGCACTGTCATATTGTGTTAGGGTTTGTGAGGTCTGCTGCAAGTCATCTTGCCAGTGGCCCTTGGCAATACCTAACTTGAGCATCATAATTCTATATGGTGTCTGTCAGTGTGCTATTGAATGGAGTGGGTCAGTTTTCAGAGGAAGATTTTATTTATTTCTGTGATTGCCTTAGTCAGTTACCACCCATCAGGCTTTTCTAGCCCATTCTGATGAGCCCTGTAGTTCCAGCTTTCTCTCCACTTCTGATTCTAGACTCTTTAAGCTCAGTCCCCAGAGTACCACTTTACTCTGTCTTCTTTAGTCATGCAGGAATTTAACCTTTTTGACTTATGCCACTTTTTATAATTTAGAAGTTCCAAGATTGTAAACATGGTTAGTGAGTTGGAATGAGAAAAAATAGCGAGTGATTTCTGTCCTTTTTCTTTACGTTTCTTTACGCTATTAGTTCAAGATGCCTCTCTGAGAGAAAGGCTATATAGCTTTGTTATTATTCATTTATAATAAACTGAAGATTTCAGAAAAAGCTACCTTAAAAAATAATTGCATATGTTGACTAGTTTGTTTTGGAATAATTTTCAAGGCAAATTTGCCACAAACTGAAATACCTTCTTGTTTAAGAAAATTCTGTAGCTTGCCTTACTTTGACAACTATTCATTTTGAAATTATGCACCAAGGGCAAATGAACTTGAGAGCTAACAGTGAATACTTGAGCTCACAAAAAAGTATAGCATTTAATTTTATTTTACTTCTATAGCTTTTTAGATTTTTTTTTTTTTTTTAAATTTCCATAGTAGGAAAGCTAGTAGCTTAGTAGAAGAAAGGAAAAATCACTTCACTCTCTGAGATAATCACAGTTAATTCTTGGCTAATCATCTTATTTCTCAGAATATACATTAACTATACAAATGTGGCATAGTGCCTAAGGCATTTGACTGCAAACCAGAAGGTTGGTGGTTCAAAACCACCAGCCATTCCATGGGAGGAAGACTGGGCAATCTATTTACATAAAGATTTACCACCTTGGAAGCCCAAAGGGGTCGCTATGAGTTGGAATCGACTTGATGACAGTTTTTTTTTTTTTAATACAAATGTCACTCTTCTAACTTAGCAAAGTGAAATCATACTGTACATATTATTCTGAAAGGCTACTTAGTATTCTTTCTGTGGATTTGATACAACTTGTTTAGTTAATCCCCTATTTTAGATCCTGGAGTATCTTTGTATTTGCATGTGTATTTGGGGGACAGAGGCACCACCTATTTTGCAAGGATGTTAGGGTTACATAAGATAATGTTTACAAGGTGTTTAGCAGAGAACCTGTCATAGAGTAGTACTCAATAACAATATAATATGCTATTAATTGGAGACCAAAAATGTTGTTGTTGTTGTTATGTGCCGTC
>NW_006921851.1:4540123-4544324 GCF_000298275.1 Orycteropus afer afer
AGAGCTCCTATTATATATATATATATACATTTTGCAAAATTATAAAAAAAACATAGAATTTGCCACTTCATCCTTTTTCTTATGTACAAGTTAGTGATATCAGTTATAGCCACTTCATCCTTTTTCTTATGTACAAGTTAGTGATATCAGTTATATTAGTCAAGCTGTGCAAACTTCACCGATATCCATTGCCACCTTTCCCATTACCATAAACAAAAAGTGACTACAACCTAGAGAATGATCCACCTCCCCTGAAACCACCAAAGAACATTTGTATATTCACCTATTCTTGTTAATTCATACACGTGAGACCATACAACATTTGTCCTTTTGTGATTGACTTATTTTGCTCAGATAATTGTCCTCCAGGTTCATTCATGATGCAAGATGATTTGAGAACTCATTTTTCTTTATGAGTATTATTCCATTGTATATATGTACCATATATATTTTTAATTCATTCATCTGTTGATGGTCACTTAGGTTGTTTATTATGAGTTATTATGGTGTTACATTCCTAGCACAAGAGAAACTGTAAAAGAATGGTATTATTTGACCTCAAGGAGTCTACAGTCTAGTTAGTAGATTGATTGTAACTAAGTATAATTTAGTGTGAAAAAGGATTTAATGGTAGTATATAGGACTGTGGAAGCATAAGAAACATGTGCATATCTGTCAGTTGTCAAAGAGTTTACATAGGAGTGCAGACTGTAATCAGGGGTTAGAAATTCCAATGGAAGCCTTCAACCTTTTATTCAATGTTAAATTCTGGCATTTTATTGATTATGTAATGCATATTTTCTAAGTATATTCTAAATACTGAAGGTTAGGATCTTACTAAAATAATGTATCATAAAACCATTAATATTTGAAATATCTATATAATACAGTTGCTTGATTATTGTTTTTATTACTTTTTGCAGTAGATGTTATCCAATGACTTCCTGATTTTTCCTTTTAATGAGAAGTTACAGGTTTTTTTTTCTATAACAAGACTACATATACATTTTAAATTTCTCTGATGCAGAATTTTATTTAAAGGACTAATGCATAAGTCATTTTTCAATTTCCTGTCCCCTGCTATATTACATCTTTAATTTTGTTCCATTTTCGATTGGATTTTAAATTTTGAAACCTATTGATGCATAGACATTTTACCTTCTATCTTGAGAGAATTTTCTAGATAAAAATGAGAAATTTAGAAATACTGCTATTGTCCACATTAAAAATAGACCAGCTAAGTTCCTTTGTCCCCTATGAAAAATAATACTGGAATATAATATTATATATTTCTTTTCCTCTATTGTTTTATGTACTGCAAAATCGGCAAGGAGGCCACATGTTCTGACCTCCTCTAATCCCACAAGAGGAAGACAGGATTACCAGCAGTAACCCAAGGCCTATTACTGCAAGGCCAGACATGCTGCCTCCCTCCAGCCCTTTCACCAACCGTTCCTTCCAAAGCGTCCACCACCTCTCTCCTGGGTTCAATAATTCGCTGCAGTGGCCACACAGAACTCACAGATTATGGGGTTTATTAGGGAAGCACCACAGACTACAATTCAAATTCAGGGAAAACGCTCATTCTCTCTCCCAGCCCACCATCCCTCAGCCAACAGTCTCTCAGTCTCTTTCCCAGCAGTGCTGGTCCCTTGGTGTCTCACTCAGCAATGCTTGTCTCTTGCGTCTCTTTCCCAGCAACGCATGTCTCAGGAGCCCGTGTCTCTTTCAGCAGCATGTCTTCCTCCACCAGCAGTCAGAGAGAGTTTTGCCTCTAGGAGACCTCCTTTTGAGCCCGGCAGGGTGGTCAAATTAGCCAATCATAGCTTCAGAACTCTAAGCACCTGAGAGAGAGTGGGCACCTCCCAGAACATTGTTTTGTGCCACTCCCAACAGAAATACTCCAGGTGGACAACTTTAGCAATCAGGAGCTCCTCAGTTGCTCATAGAAAATCCCACCTTGGAGTTTACAAAGACTTATGGGTAGAAAAGCCACACTAAGTAATTTACTACACCGCATGTACACATTAAAAATATCTTCTGTGAGCACCCTCCTATCTCAGATAAAATCCTAATATTGAACATTTACATAGGGATTATACCATTCTCTCTTGATTATTTACATAAATGTGGATAATGATGTAACTCATTGTGCTTTTTTTTTTTTTTTTTTTTTTAAAGGTATTGCCATCAGAGAGTCAGCAAAGGTTGTTGACCAAGCCCAAAGGAGAGTGTTGAGGGGAGTTGATGATCTTGACTTTTTCATAGGGGATGAAGCCATAGATAAACCTACGTATGCCACAAAGGTAAAGCTCTGACCAGAATTTTCTCCTTTTAGGTGTGTATCAAAAATAGAGCAGTAGAATGAATAATGCATAGTAGTAGATTATCTAGAAATTATATTTGTGAATTGTGGGATATTTTTATTCATATGTTAGAATAAAGAGTTTTGTTGTTTTCACTTTTCCCTCCCTGCCATCGAGTCTAATCAGACTCATAGTGACCTCTCCTTGGGTTTCCGAGGCAGTATCACTATGGAAGTAGATGGCCCAATCTTTATTCCGAAGAGTGGCTGTTGGTGTTATTGTTATTTGCCATCAAGTCGGACCCGATTCATAGATCCCCCTCCTTTGGTTTCTGAGGCAGTATTACTACGGAAGTAGATTGCCCAACCTTCCTTCTGAGGAGGGGCTGGTGGGTTTGAACGGCCAGCCTTCTGCTTAGCAGTCAAGTGCCTTAGGCACTACCCTATCAGAGCTCCTGAGGAGTAGATAGTGGGTTTGAACCACCAGCCTTCTGCATAGCAGTCAAATGCCTTAGGCATTGCACTACAGAGTTCCTATTTCACTTTTTTTAATGCATTTTATTGAAATATAATTTATGTACAGTGAAATATACAAAACTAAAGTGACATGGGTCAATGAAATTTTTTTTTTTTTTTGCAGTGTCCCCCGCCCTCCCCTCCCACCCCTGGCAACCAACAAAGAAAGTTTCCCTCCGTATATAAACCTTTCCTTGACCCTTCACAACAATGAACTAATACTATAGTTGTCTTTCTGTGATTGACTTATTTCACTCAGCATAAGGTCCTCCAAGTTCATCTATATTATGCAGTGTTTTGCAGACTCTGTATTCTTCTTTAGTGCTGCATAGCATTCCAGTATGTGTATGTACCATAGTTTGGTCATCCACTCTTCCACTGATGGGCACATAGGTTATTTCAATCTTTTTGCTATTGTGAGTAGTGTTGTGATGAAGATGAGCATGCATGTATCTGTTTCTATCTTGGCTCTCACCTCTCTAGGATATATACCTAGTAATGGGATTGCTGGGTCAAATGGTATCTCCAGTTCCAACTTTCAAAGAATCGCCATACTGGTTTCCACAGTGGTTGTGTCACTTCACAGTCTCTCCATATACCCACCAGCATTTGTTATTTTCTGTCTCATTGAACCTTGCCATCAGTGCTGGGGTGAGACGGTATAGCTCGCTGTTTTGATTTACATCGCTCTGATGGCCAATGATTGTGAGCATCTTTTCATGTATTAGCTGACCACCTGAATATCCTCCTTGGTGAAGTGTCTATTCATGGCTTCCGCCCATTTTTCAATTGGATTGTTAATTCCTTTGGTGTTGAGGCATTGGAATTTTCCATCAATCGTTTAGATAAGTCCCTTGCCAGATATGTAATTATCAGCAAATATGAATTTGTTGCTGTCATTTTTGTCATGTGCTTTTTCATTGGTCGATTTCTTTGTTCCATATAATTTTCTTTGCTGAGCTCATTTTGTTTATGAATCATGTTATCATTTCTTTCATTGCTATTATTTTAGTATTTGCTGAATATTTATGCTAGTCCTCTTTTTTATTTTGATGTGAAACTTTATCATTTTTTTTGAGGTTACACTGTGGTTTATAGTTTTCTTCCCAAGTTTAGAATAGTCCATTCTATCTTGTAGTTGTTTTGACTTCCTTACCATCTAGAAGTTCTATAAAGACATAGATTTTTTCCCTCTTTTTGGTTTGTAATTGTCCTCATTTGTTGGTTGGTGTCTCTGGTTTCCTGTTTACAATCTTGTAGGCTTATTTACTTTGGATACTTCCATACCTGGGTTGGTTTCTGGGTTATATCATCATGTGTGTTAATGGTCAGTTGTTGTTGGCTGTTGCTGCTTCTCTGTCCGAAGGGCTCCCTTTAGCA
>NW_006921851.1:4549799-4553834 GCF_000298275.1 Orycteropus afer afer
TTGAACCTCCAGCCATCTGGTTAGCAGGCAAATGTCTTAGCCACTAAATATCCAAAATGGACACTGCCTGTAAACATTCAAAATGGCTGCATCCTTGGTCACTTTAAATATCCAAAATGGCTGCCACATGTAATCAATCAAAATGGTTGTGTCCTCCGGATAGCAGAAAGTCCACAGCTCAGGTTGTCTCTCTCCTTGCTGTTTCCCTTCCTAATCATAGGCCACCAGAGCAGTTGTCCCTGCAGTCCTTGGTGACCGGGACTGATCTTTAGGCCAATTCTCAGGTTCCAACACCAGTTGAAAATATTCAGGCTGTTAGTCTCGTCAGAGTAGCTGACAGTCTGCAGCTCCAACCATCTTTGTACTCACTGTTTTCATTCAGGTTTTTCCACTAGTTGGTGCCTAATCCACTTCTGTGTAGCTCCTTTTAAAGCTCAGGGTTCCAGGATTATCTTCTGTATCTCTGTCAACTGGTTTTTCGTTTCTTTGTTGAAGAGGGTCTGTGTCACTTGTCTGCCTATTCCTCCATCTTACTGGAAGCTCACTTTTCACTTTTAAGCAGAGGTATTTCTGATGTGGGGATGTGAATTAACCAAGCCTCAGAATGCAAAACTGATTCATAGAGTGCTTGGTGTGTGTAAGAGAGCAAGGGATGCTACTATTGAAAATTATAGGTTGACTAAGTAATATTTCCTATATGGAAAATTGTAGACTGGTTAATTGAAAAGAAATACCATAAAATTTTAACTAAACATTGTCCTTAAAAAAAACCAAATAGTGCCAGTTAGAATTAAATTAAAGCAAGTATGGGGCATACTGGAGACACAAAGGAGAAGTGAAGTTTATTTCCAGCAACAGAAAGGAAATTGAAGAAAGGCTTCATAAAGGGATGGAGTTTCTAAAAATGGGAAGACATTTGCCAGGAGGAAATTGCAAGCCTAGGTCAGAGAAATGTATGAGATCAGAGAGAGAAGAGAGGGTATTTTTGCCTGTAGGTTAGTCTCCACTGACAGACTGAAGCCCCTTGAATTGAGGAATGGTATCTGTTCTAGTGTTCTCTTGCCTTGTGTGGCATCTCATATATGCTATTGAATTAATAAATCCAGAAACAGATTTATGCATTTGAACTGTTCGAGTGTTACTAAATTTGTGTGTGTATATGTATTGCTTTTGCAAGATGGAACTCACACAAAAATCAAGGAAAATACAAGCTAGAAAGCAAATTTATTTATGTTCCCTCCCCCAACATCAAATGTTTTAGTATCTTCCCATTATCTACTGACTTGTAAGGGGGTAAAGGGAATGGAAGAAATGATTTAATGATATTTAAAACAAATGAAGGTTACTTTGTAAATCGTTAAAATATCTATCCTGCTCTCTTTTGAGTAAATTCTTTCCTTTGTTGGAACCCCATTTCCTTACATCTTTTGTCTGACAGTGTCTCATTGTATTTTTCATTATACCCAGTACTTTTGTCTTACTGATACTTGAGCACTACTTTTTTTTTTTAATGTTTTTTTTTTTTTTTAATTGTGATTTGGCTGAAAGTTTACAGAGCAAATGCACTTTCCATCCAGCAGTTCACATACACCTTATTTCATGACACTGACTACAATTTACCACAAGGCAACAGTTCCCCTCCCACTACATCCCTATAGCTACCCCCTCTCTGTGTCCTGCCCTCCATGTACTCCTGCCCCCTGAGCTATGTCCCTACGCATACACAGCCCTTCTATTCTCCCATGATTGTTCTCTCCAGGGAGTGTATCTACCTAGTGTAAATGTTCACTTCATATACCTGTCTTTTGTTTGACTGGAAGCCACAGGTGTGGGCTCAATTCCAGACCTGAAGGGCAACTAGGGGCCATAGTCTCAGTGGTTCCATCATTCTCCATCAGACCAGCAAACCTGGTCCCCCTCCTTTTTTTTTTTTTTTCCCCAAAGTGATTTTGAGTTTTGTTCCACATTTGTTCTCCCTCTCTATCCAGGATCTCCTACATAGATCCCCCTCCGAGTGGTTGACAGTGGTGGTTGGGCACCATCTAGTTCTTCTGGTCTCATAGTCATATAAGTTGAGGATCACATGGCATACCAGTTGCTTGAACTAATTGTTTCCATGAATCTCTGGTTTTCTTCATTCTTCTTTGCTCTGGACGTGGAGAGACCCATTATTGCATCTAGATAGCTGCTCGCGAGCTTTTAAGATCCCAGTCGTTACTCGCCAAAGTAGGAGTGGAATAATGTTTTGTGTAGTGTGTTATGCCTATTGAGCTTGATGTCCCCTGTGACTATAGTCCCAAGCTTACAGGTTCAACTATTCGCTCCCTTTGCGTAGCTGCCTGTGCCCAATAAGTGACTAGAAACTAGTCCTTTATCAGCTCTACTGTACACCTGCAATTCTTATAGAACATACCAATATACTTGTAGAAACATTGTCTGCCAACCATATACATGGTCTTGGGCATACTCCCCCCTGGATGTTGTTGTTGTTGTTGTTGTTATTTGCCATCGAGTTGGACCCAACTGATAGCGACACCTCCTTGGGTTTCGGAGGTGCTATCACTATGGGAGTAGATTGCCCAACCTTCCTTCCAAGGAGTGGCTGGTGGGTTTGAACCGCCAGCCTTCTGGTTAGCGGTCAAGTGCCTTAGGCACTAAGCTACCAGAGCTCCTCCCCCCTGGATTGTTGTTGTTGTTGTTATGTGCCGTCGAGTCAGCCCTGACTCATAGCGACCCCTCCTTGGGTTTCTGGTAGACATACTAATAATTCAGCCTGTCCACCCATCTAACTACCCATATATTCATGTTTGCCTTCACTGACAATGCAGTACTGTATGTGCAAAAGGGTTCATCTTTGTTATCTATACCTCCCATGTACTTCTCTGACTTCCTCTTCCTCAGTGCCACTTTGTTGATCACCCACTATTGGTACATTGTACTTCTCTTCACCCAAATCAATACTTATCTCTACCTATCTAACAGTGTTCGCTCCTCTCCCTTCCCACACCTGATAACCAACAAAGAAAATTTCTTTGGACTAATGGACTAATACAATATTTGTCCTTTTATGATTGACTTATTTCACTCAGCATAATGTCCTCCAAGTTCATCCACGTTATGCAGGATTCTACGTTATTGAATCAACGTTTTGCAGATTCTATGTTATTCTTTAGGGTTTCCATTGTGTGTATGAACCATAGTTTTGTTATCCATTCTTCAGTTGATGGATACCTAGGCTGATTCCATCTTTTGGCTGTTGTAAATAGTGCTGCAATGAACATGGGTGTGCATATGTCTGTTCTTGTCCTGGCTTTCACTTCTTTAAGATACATACCTAGTAATGGAATGGTTGGGTCAAATAGTATTTCTAATTCCAACTTTTGAAGGAATTGCCATACTGCTTTCCACAATGGTTGTACCATTTTACAGTCCCACCAGCAGTGTATGAGAGTTCCAATCTCTCCATATTCTTGCCAGCATGTGTTATTTTCTGTCTTGTTGAACTTCGCTACTAGTGCTGGAGCAAGATGGTATCTCATTGTTGTTTTGATTTGCATCTCTCTAATGGGTAGTGATCGTTGGCTGCCTGAATATTCTCTTTGGTGAAGTGTCTGTTCATGTCTTCTGCCCATTTTTTAATTGCATTATTTGTCTTTTTGTTGTTGAGGTGTTGGAATTTTCTATAAATTCTAGAGATAATTCCCTTGTCATATATGTCATTGCCAAATATTTTTTCCCAATCTATAGGTTCTCTTTTGACTCATTTGAAGAAGTCTTTGGATTCACATAAAAATTTAATTTTTATAAGGCCCCATTCATCTAGTTACTCTTCTGCTGTTTGTGCATTTTGGGTTATGTTTGATAGTCTATTTATGCCATATATTAGGGCCCCTAAATTTTCCCCTAGGTTTTTCTAGAGGACCTCTATAGTTTTAGGTTTCACATTTAAGTCTTTGATCCATCTGGAGTTCATTTTTGTGTATGGTGTGAGGTACAGATCTTGTTTCATTTTTCTGCAAATGGATCTCCAGTTTT
>NW_006921851.1:4554610-4563813 GCF_000298275.1 Orycteropus afer afer
ATCCTTGTCTGGTTACTGTTTGCAAGAGAAATGCTTTCAGTCTCTCTCCATTGAGTATAATGTTGGCTGTTGGTTTTGCATAGATGCCCTTTATTATGTTGAGGAATGTCCCTTCGATTCCTATTTTGCTGAGAGTTTTGATCAGGAATGGGTTTTGGAGTTTATCAAATGCCTTTTCTGCATCTATTGCTATGATCATATGGTTCTTTTTCTTTGTTTTATTATGTGGTAGATGACATTGATTGTTTTTCTAATGTTGAACCATCGTTGCATACCACTTGGTCATCATAAATGATTTTCTTGATATGTTGTTGGAGTCTCTTGGTTAGGATTTTGTTGAAGATTTTTGCATCTTTATTCATGAGGAATATTGGTCTGTAGTTTTCCTTTTGAGTGATGTCTTTGCCTGGTTTTGGTATCAAGGTTATGCTTACTTCACAAAATGAATTAGGGAGGATTCCATCCTTTTTTTTGTTTTGCAATAGTTTGAGTAGGATTGGTGTCAGCTCTTCTCTGAATGTTTGGTAAAATTCTCCAGTGAAACCTTCTGGGCCTGGACTTTTTTTTGTTGGTAATTTTTTGATGACCTGTTCAATTTCTTCTTTTGTTAAGGATCTGTTCAACTTTTCCACATCAGTTGTGTTAGTTTAGGTAAGTGGTGTGTTTCTAGAAATCTGTCCATTTTTTGTAGATTTTCAAATTTGTTGGAGTACAGTTCTTCGTAGTATCCTTATATTATCCTTTTTATTTCAGTTTGTTCTGTTTTGATGTCACCCATTTCTTTTCTCATTTGTGTTATTTGTATTCTCTCCCACCTTTCCTTTGTTAAACTTGCCAGTGGTTTGTCAATTTCATTAATCTTTTCAAAAAACCATCTTCTAGTCTGATTGATTCTCTTCTATTGTCTTTCTGTTTTCCCTTTCATTGATTTCTGCTTGAATCTTTTTTATTTCTTTTCTTTTGTTGACTGTAAGCTTTTCTTGCTGTTATTTTTCTAATTGTTGGAAATGTTAGTTTAAAATGTTGATTTTGGCTCTTCTTTTTTGATGCATTTACTGCTATAAAATGGCCTCTGATCACTGCTTTTGCTGTGTCCCAAAGATTTTGGTATTTTGTGTTTTCATTCTCATTTGATTCAAGGAATTTTTGAATTTCAATTTTTGTTTCTTCTCTTATGCTGTGTTACTTAAGGAGGGTATTCTTCAGTTTCCATGTGTTTGCTCTTTTTCCATTGGTCTTCCTATTGTTGATTTCTAATTTGATAGCATTGCTATCTGAGAAGATACTTTGCAGTGTTTCAGTTTTTTAAAATTTATTAAGGGTTGCTTCATGGCCTGACATATTGTCTATCATAGGAAATGTTCCATGTGCACTGGAAAAGAATGTATATTGTGCTGTTGTGGGTAAATTTGAGCACCACTTTTACAAAGACATTTATTAAATGCTTAGGTAGTAGTTCTATTTTAAGTCTGAGCATGTTATTTCATTTAATTATTATAACGATCTCCATTTTATAGATTATGCAATTGAGCCAGAGAGAGATTAAGCAGTTTGCCTGAAATTACACAGCTAGTATGTGGCAGAACTGGGATTCAAACCCAGGCAGTTTGGTTCTAAATTCTGTACTCTCAACAGCTTCTTCTTGTGTTGTTTTCATTGCCAGAGTATTAAAGCATATTATTATTCTTTGATAAACTAGCCCTTAATCCTGGGCCCCATCCACTCCTCAAAGTGAATTATGTAGTAGATTTTATCTGCACTTTTCAAATCTGTCACTCTGTTGTTAATTCTTTGTACTTAATAATGTGGAGTAGAACATAAATAAAAATTTAACTTAATCTTTTTTAAATGAGTTATTTTTTACATGAAGTAACATTAATTTCACAAAAAGAAGAATTTTATTTTCTAAAAGCACATTCTTTCTTATGTACCCCTTAGGTTAAATCCACTGTGGTAGACCGAATCTTGACCTGTTGCATTCTCTTGTTTTAGTGGCCAATAAGACATGGTATAATTGAAGACTGGGATCTTATGGAAAGGTTCATGGAACAAGTGATTTTTAAATATCTTCGAGCAGAACCTGAGGATCATTATTTTTTAATGGTAAGTAACTGGAACTAAGAGGAAAATACTAACTAAGAAGAATGATATATTTCCAAATTGCTGAGATTTTAAACTGAAAGTATTATTCTTGGAGTATATTTAATTCTTTCTAAAGATATTTTTATGAATTAGGTTGTTTTTGTTGCAAATAACAGAAGGCTCAACAGAAGTCACCTAAACCACAAAGGATTTATTATCTCCTCAAATGAAAAGGCCAGAATTGGGTGGTTTCAGGTTGGGTTATTTCAGTAGCTCAGAGATGTCATGAAGGATCCAAGTTATTCCATCTTTTGCCTTGCAATACTTAACTGTGCTAGCCTGACCACTTATGTTGGTTCTTCTTGGGTCCCACATGGCTGCCAGAGTTCCAGTATTACCTCTTCATATATCTACATTCTGGAGTAGAAGAAGGGAAGTTTTTCTTTGCATATCACTTTTTAAAAATTAAGAAACCCTTTCCCAGAAGCTTTGCCAGCAGACTTGCCTCATCTGCCCATATCTATCCTGGTCTCTAAGAAGGGAGATAGAAATACTTTGACTGGTTTAGATTGATCAAGATTGTCTGCCTGGATTAGAGAGAGGGACCCATCTCTGATCACCTAGGCCTTAGGAGGATAAATATCCAAAGAAAATCAGGGCTCCAACAGCAAGGAAAATGGTAGGGAGGAATGAATTTGGGTGAACCAGCTGTGTAATTTAATATCTTTGTGAAGTAGCCAGATTTTGTTGTTATTAGGTGCCGTTGAGTCGTCTCTGACTCATAGCAACCCTGCGTACAACAGATATATATGTCAGACAGTATTTCACTGCTAGTTATAAGGTTTTCACTGGCCAATTCTTTCAGAAGTGGATGGCCCCTTGCTTCTTCCAGAAGTAGCAAGGTAACTATGGTTATTTGCAGTTGTTATAGCAGAGGATACTGAGACAAACTTTTTTTCTGGAGTTCAAATTTTATTTTAGTTAAAAACTGAGTCACGTTGTGGGCCCTGATTATGCTATTTAATTAATCTTACTCAGACAAAATAAAACATTACAGAGAAATGAAGAAATGTCTCTTGGTTATTGGATCTGTTCTAATTGTTTTATTCACTTTTATGTACTTCATCCCAGGGAATGCTCCTTCAAGTTAAAATTAGTTGCATGTACAAAATGCTTGCTTTATAGAGAGCAATGTCATGTAACATAAACTGAGTATTAAAGCCTACATAATTTAGCTTTTGTATTTTTTCCATGCAAGTACATTGTCAAATGGTCCAAGATCCAATTATGTAATTCTTTCTAATGTTAGAATATGAAGTGTTTTTTAGAATTTTCTAGTTTTAAACTATGTTAACTTTTATTAACAGGGCTATTATTGTAGTTAATTGAATCTATATATTTAACATTTATTAAAGACAGTCCTGGGAAATACTTTTGAGTTTTTTCAGCTCTGTCTGTACAACTGGGAATTGGCAAGCATGAGTACTGTGTTTTGCAGGCCACTCTGTATTTTTCTACCCTATGGATCTACAGTGGTTCATAAAAACTAAATGGAGCCAGGAAACTGACAGTGTTTAAGTGGCTTTGTCTTTATAGCCAAAACAAATTGCAAATTCCCACCTGTCAGATTTGGCATTTTTCCTTCTCTAGAACATACATAACTACTTGTTGGATAGAATTTTAGAATCAGGTGCTCTTCCCAGCTGTTTAATTCTGTCCAGCTTGCCTTGCCAGAACTTATCCTTCATGTTTCACTTAGAAGGCCATCTGATCTTAGGCCTGGGGATCAAATGTGAACAGAGGACATAGCCCACAGGAAATTTTTACTAAAAGAATTTTTATCTGATGTAGTTGGCACATATATAATCTCATGTGATATGAAGGACTTGGAGACTTTTATTTTGAACTTGCTTGGAAAAGCTAAACTTCATTTGTCAAAAATGGGTACCTGCAATGAAAATTTAAAAAATAATCAACTTTATTAAATCAAAGGAGAAGCAACTATTGCATATATGTATTGTGTTGTGAACTCTGCAGGTTGTGCATTGCATGATGTGGTTGAGGAATTGATGACAATGTTAAATTTCCTTCAGGCTTGTGCTGTTAATCCTCAGTTGGTAGAATAGTTAAAGGGGAGCAAGGCAGAATATGGAGATACATGTCCAAGTCTTAGAAATTAATTGAACATGTTTACTGAACTGCTACACTACTTGGTAAATACTTTTTTGCATAAAAGATTTTGAGATCCAAAATATAGGTCCTTCAGTGACTCACAAAATTGTCCTCCCTGACTGCTATGACCAGTCAAATGAACATACTTGGTTTGAAAGCACAGGGTGAACGTGAGTTAATACTGCTGATTTTTTTTTTTTTTTTAAGGGAAGTTCTGATATGCAGACTCATGCTAGGCATGTGGTTTGAGCAGATGACAGATGGAAATAGTGCTCTTTTCTCCAATACTGAAATGCCCAGAACTCAAAACAGAATCATATATTTCAAAGAATTCCAGTGTGTGAGTGAAAATAAAGTGATACTTTCAGAAAAGATTTTCAAACTAGGAATTAATTGTACAAGAAAGTGCAAGCAGGACATGCAGATGATCACAATGAAAGAGTTTGGTGATGATGAGAGTGGATTAGTTTAGTATGACTAGGGGGCCTACTAGAATTGGGAAGTGACAGGGAACGGAAGTGTCATTAGCCAATGTGTGGTCATATGCCATAGGCCATGGAACAACATGGTCAGATTATGTTTTAGAGAGAATGGATAGGAAGAGGACAAGACTGCTATCAAAGATTATTCATGATAATCCAAGTAAGAGATGATGAGTGCCTGAATTAAGGCTATGACAGATGTAATGGAGAGCAATGTATGTAGGGAAGTTAAATCTTATGGAGGGTTTGGGCTCTTAAAACTGTGCAAGGTGAAAAATATTTATAGTGAAAATTACCCATAAATATTTTTCAGAAAAGGTCATATAAGAGACTAATACAGCGTCTCTCAATAAATGTAAGAAAACTAACTTTGCTTTAGCATGGAGGAACTTGCTTAAGTAGCATCCAAGGTAGTTGACTTCAGTTTAAGGATACCGTACAATGAAAAATACCTGTCTTTTAGTAGAATTACCCTCAGTTCAACAATATACTCATGTTGAGAGTATGTAGAAATTAAGCCCACCTGAGGGGAATCAGATTCATAGAGAAAGTATTCATTAAGGAGAATGAGAGCAGACTTGTCATTTCTTTTGCTTTTATCCTGGGCTTCTTTGTCCTAAACTGTACCTTCAGAAACTTGTATGTACTCTCATTTCTTGAAGCACATATCAATTATTAGAGTAAGTTACATGTATGTAGCAGAGATTGACAGGAGGTAGGATTGGCAGGCCTCAGAGATTAGAATTGGTGGCATTTAAAGGAGAGGACTCTGAGATGACTCAGATTTTTGGACTAGACAGTATATAGATGGTGATATAATTGGTCAAGATGGGAAACATTAGAAGATACTCAACTCACTCTTTGAGGGAGAATAAAGAGGGACAATTTAGTTTTGTACATGCTGAAGTATAAGTGTACCTGTACACTGTATAGGTAGAGTAGTGAAGTAGTCTAGTAGGCTATACAGGCTTATTTATTGTTTAGGAGCAAGCTCTGAGCTACAGAAAGTGATTTTAGGAGTAAGTAGCATTTACATGTTGAATATTAAGTGAAATTTCACTCGGATTACCTAAAATAAAATGTACCATTTTTTGGTATTTTAGAGATGAATGTGTGAATTTGCAATTATGTTGAAGTCTCTAGATAAAGTTCAGATTCCAGCTCTGCGAAAGAACTTTTTTCATTAAATCTACCTGGTGAAATTGAAAATTTATAATCATTTACTAGAAGTGGTGTAAATCTGTATTAGAATTGCAGTAAATCCCAATTTACTATGTTGTTGTTGTTGTTATTTGCCATCGAGTCGGCCCCGACTCATAGCGACCCCTCCTTGGATTTCCGAGGCAGTATCACTACGGAAGTAGGAATGCCCAACCTTCCTTCCGAGGAGTGGCTGGTGGGTTTGAACCGCCAGCCTTCTGGTTAGCAGTCAAGTGCCTTAGGCACTATGCTACCAGAGTTCTATTTCTGGTCTGGCTCTGCTGATACATTAGCCATGTGCCAGAACAGAGTTGGGCTTCCCTGGGTTTGCTAATTTGGTTGTTATTGGCCCATGTACTTTCAAAACCAAAACCAAAACTAAATCCATTGCCATCGAGTCGATTCTGCTCATAGCGACCACTCCTTGGGTTTCTGAGGTGATATCTCTACCGAAGTAGGTTGCCCAATCTTCCTTCGGAAGAGTGGCTAGTGGGTTTGAACAGCCAGCCTTCTGGTTAGCAGTCAGTTGCCTTAGGCACTGCACCACCAGAGCTGCTATGTACTTTACAGCTTCCAATATGTTAGCATCTCTTTGCCCATTTTCCCTGTCCTCAAGTATATATTTTTTCAAAAAGTTTCTTTACTGTAGTTATAGAGGGATTTGGAAATGCAGCAAAATGAAGTACATGTGTTAAGTTTCTTATCTTTATCCAGAAATGTAAAATTGATTTTTATGGTGATATTTTACCATTGTTATGAATAAGACTGTTTATGTAGCTTGCAATCATGTGATAGTCTAAATATATGCTTTGTTTGTTTGTTTTGTTTGTTATGTGCCGTCAAGTTGGACCTGACTCATAGTGACCCCTACTTGGGTTTCCGAGGCAGTATCAGTACGGAAGTAGATTGCCCTATCTTCCTTCTGAGGAGTGGTTGGTGGGTTTGAACTGCCAGCCTTCTGATTAGCAGTCAAGTGCCTTAGGCACTACGCTACCAAAAAAAAAAAAAAAAAAATGAAAAACTGGATATCCCCAATTTATATCTTGTTCTAAATAATAATTTGAAAGTTCTATTTAAATTGGTCTCCCAAAGGAGTAATTACTGGTAGCAGACAGAATAAGTGGAAGATTGAGGAAGAAATGGGTTTAATATTATGATTCTCAGGGCTCATGAGGATATGACCTTAATGATGTCAAATTTGATTCAAGAAGCAGAACCCAATTAATGTAGTGAACATTCTTTTAAGTGGAAGTACAGTATTGTATTCCCCATTTTCTTTCACAGCTTTCATAACTCTCACTTTCTGTCTTTTAAGCAGTACTGCTATTTTTAGACATTCAAGAACCACTATTTTTAGACATTTAATTTTACTTCTGATTTCTTGGTTTTGTAAGAGACAATGTAAAGCAATTTTCACATGTCCAGTCCCCCCCCCCCCCGTATGTTTAGGGCATTTTTAATTTAAAGAGTATTATCAGTGCTTAACTGTGGGATTCAGAAGTGTTAATAATTTATGCCCCTTACACTGCTATAAGCAGTGTACAAGAGGGCCACTTTATTTGTAACCTTGTTAGCATTCATTATCATTATTTTTGATTATTTAATGGATTAAAAATTTCACTTAATGTTTTTTAACTTGTATTTTTGATAACTTTTGACCTTAATCATTTTCTTTTCATGAATGAGTTCTATTTCCTCTTTTGTCAATTGCTTATTTATGTCCTATGTGCTTTTATATATCAGTATTTTACTGTTTTTCTTATTGCTATGATTTCTATGAACTGTTTATATGAACCCTTTCATATAATTAAGATACCAAACCAAAAAACCAAACTCACTGCCGTCAAGTCAGGTCCTACTCGTAGCGACCCCTCCTTGGATTTCCAGGGTGGTATCACTACAGAAGTAGATTGCCTAACCTTCCTTCCCATGAGCGGCTGGTGCATTTGAACTTCTAAGCCTTCTGGTTAGCAGTCAGTAGGAAGCATTTATTTGTCATCTCTGTAGCAAATGTTTTTTCAGTTGATATTTTGAACATCTGTAATTTTTATGTTGTAAAATCTGTTATCCTTTGATGCTTATACCCATCTAAGATTTATTTGAAATATCATTTCACACTGAACTTAAACCCAGAAAGTATCCAGAGAGCCAGGGTTCATTGTATTCTCGTGGGTACTGTCTTCCTAAGGCTTCCTTTTTGCTTTACCCTTCAGATCCCGGTTTTTGCTCTACTTTGTGAATTTAGACAAAGTAACTGTTCTGGTTACCTAGTGCCACTCTGACAAGAATATACCACCAGTGGGATGGCTGAACAAACAGGAGTTTATTCTCTTACAGTATGGAGGCTTTAAGTCTGAGTTCAAAGTGCCAGGCTCTAGGGGCTGTGTCAAAACCCCTCAACCTTGGGCTTCAGCTCTGCCTCTTGCTCACGGCCCACTGAAGCTAGAGGCATCTCTTCGCTCAGGCAGCTACTGGCTGCTGAGGCTAACAAGACAAAGGTCGACAAATAAAATGTACATTCTGATGTTACCAAACCACATGGCAGGCCATTAATTCAAGTCCTTTGTAAGTCCCAAGGATGGCAGAGCATGGCAGGGTGCTGAACAACGACAAGGCTACATGCAAGGTTCAAGTGTGCCATAAGCTAGAGACCGTTCCCAAAGCTGCTTCTTATATTTGGAAAATAGACCACATACCCAAAGCAGCTACTTAGCTGCTTGTGGTAGATCCCATCGTGGAGTTGATTGCCAGTCTCCTTATGGGGAATAACTACCAACAGCTGCCCAACCACTCAACCAGGACCAGCCAAGTAGACACACAAACTTAACCATCACAGTAACGAATGCTTAACTGGCAGGCAAGAAACATTCCCTGACTCTACTGATAATTTTTTATACCTTTTAGACTTTCTCTCTGGATACAGTTTTTTCCTCCTCTACCCAGTTCATATTTTATAGTCTTGTTTATTAAATGTACTTATTATGGTGCTTGGCTTCCTACTGAAGATGAGAAAAAACTTCATAGGTCTCTTAGAATATTCTGGTATGGGATGCATTATTGATAATAACTACAGCTGACATTTGTTGAGACCTTCCCATGTGTGTAGCCTTATTCTAAGTATTTACATGTATTAAAATCATGTATTTAAATCAGTCCTAGCTACTGGTACACCATCCGATCTGCAACCTATACAACTATGAGACCAGAAGAACTAGATGGTGCCCGGCTACCACTGTCATCCTCTTGGAAGGGAGGTAGGAGATCCTG
>NW_006921851.1:4568720-4569791 GCF_000298275.1 Orycteropus afer afer
TATTCTATAATTTCTGCCAAATAAAAATTTTAGCCCTATGTCATACTAAATGGTTTTATTGCTCACGTAAGTCTTTTGCTGTACTTTTTGCTGTCTTCTTGTTTTATTGACATTGTTCTCTAATAGCTAATTCATGAAGGGCTCATGAGAATCAAATTCTCCAAGTTCTTCTATGTTTATAAGTAGTCTTCTTTTTGCAGCATCCTTGATTGTGACTGTGCCCAGGTGTAAAATCCTTGGGTCTGCCCCGTGGACACTGAGCAGTGCCCCATGTGTTTCATTGTTAAATGGAGCTATGCTCAAGTTGAAGGAAAGCTACATTATTCCCCCTTTCAGGGTGATGTGGACTTACTGCCTATTAAAAACAAAGCAAAAGAAAAAAAACACACTGCTGTAGAGTTGATTCCGACTCATAGCAACCCCTATTGGGTTTCCAGTGCAGTAAATCTTTATGAAAGTATTGGCTCATCTTCTTTCCGTCAATAGCTGGTGCCTATGTACTACCGATCTTCTGGTTAGCAGTCACATGCCTTAGACATTGTGCCACCAGAGCTACTTTATTGCCTATGTTGTTGTTGTTGTTATGTGCCGTCGAGTCAGACCCAACTCATAGAGACCCCTCATTGCGTTTCAGAGGCAGTATCACTATGGAAGTAGATCGCCCAACCTTCCTTCCAAGTAGTGGCTGGTTTGTTTGAACTGCCAGTCTCCTGGTTAGCAGTCAAGTGCCTTAGGCACTATGCTACCAGAGCTCCCATTATTGCCTACAGGCCCAGAGAATTATTTTTTTTTTCTTTTTATTGTGATTTGGGTGAAAATTTACAGAGCAAATTCACTTTCCATACAGCAGTTCACATACACTTTGCCCATGACATTGACCACAATTTACCACAGTGCAACAGCTCCCCCTCCCACTTCCTCCCCACAGTTACATCATCCCTGTGTCCATCCCTCTATGTACTCCTGCCCCTTGAACTGTCTCCCTGTGCATAAGCAGCCCTTCTTTCTCCCATGATTGTTCTCTCCAAGGAGTATATCTACCTCAGGTAAATGTTCAACTCATATGCCTGT
>NW_006921851.1:4569891-4575178 GCF_000298275.1 Orycteropus afer afer
GTTGCATTGTGGTAAACTGTGGTCAATGACATGAGACAAAGTATATGTGAACTGCTGTATGGAAAGTGAATTTGCTCTGTAAATCTTCACCCGAATCAAAATTAAAAAAAAAAAATTCATGTATTTAATTCCTACCAGCAGCTCTTTGAGGGCTACAATACTGTTATTAGGCCTGTTGTTCAGCTTGACAGGATATATTTAAGAGCTATGTTGAAACCATTATTATTAGGATCTGCAGCTGTTACTTATGTGCTTTAAATGGAAGGAATCTAAAATAATAAGCAGTAACTTTTATTGTGCTGAGTGCTGGGCACGTCACTGGTACTAACATGTTTAATCTTCTTGAGGTAGGCACAGTAAAATAATATGCTGTTGATTAACTGTCAGATACCTTATTTGTAATATGCTTTCGAGTGTGACTTCATTATTTCTTCTCCCAAGTTTTGAGATTGACTTTCTTTACCAAATAGGGAATGTATTGATGATAACCACAATGACTAAAACTTAACTTGAGACAGTATATTTGAGCTTTGTACCAGTTGCTACACAGGAGTCTAAATTAAAATACCTGGTTAATTGGTGGCTAGATTGTTTGCATGTACCTGGTACAGAAGTAGAGAGGAAAATACTATCTTTAGTTAAAGAGGCCTCCCTCTCAAGTGTTCTCTGCCTCCCTGGCCCCCTTTCTAGGGGCAACACTGTTACCAGCTAATTGTTTATCTTTCCAGAGATAATTGAATACAGATGTATAGATTATCTACTTTTTACAAAAATGGTAAACTATAATACTGTTGTACACTTTTTTTTTAAATATGGTTTTCATTAAAAATTGCTGCAAAAGAATATTTAAAAATGTGTAGAAGAGGAGCTCTGGTGGTGTAGTGCCTTAGCCATTTGACTGCTAACCAGAAGGCTGGCAGTTCAAACCCACCAGCCACTCTTCGGAAGGTAGGTTGCACAATCTATTTCCATAGTGATACTGCCTTGGAAACCCAAGGGGGGGTTGCTATGAGTGGGATCTGACTCCATGGCAGTGGTTGTGTTTTGGATATAGTACAGAAGGAGCTCTGGTGGTGCAAGTAGTTAAGCGCTTGCTTGGCTGCTAACTGAAAGGTTTGGGTTAGAACCCACCCAGTGGCTGCACAGGAGAAAGCCTGGTGATCTGCTTCCATAAATATTGTAGTCAAGAAAACCCTACAGAGCAGTTCTACTCTGTCACATGGGGTTGCTTTGAGTTGAAAATGACTTGATGGCACCCAACAACCATGTGTTATAAAACCAAAAACCAAACTGCCGTGGAGTTGGATCCAACTCATAGCAACCCTTCGTTGGGTTTCCGAGGCAATACCAGTATGGAAGTAGATTGCCCCATCTTCCTTCTGAGAAGTGGCTGGTGGATTTGAACCACCAGCTTTATGGTTAGCAATCAAGTGCCTTAGGCACTACGCCACCAGAGCTCCTGACACAATGTAGTATAGAGACACCTTTTTCTTTTTCATTTGACGGTACATCATAGAGATTGTTTAGTAGCACCACACACATAGAGCTCCCTCATCCTTTTTAAATTTTATGGATATAGTGTAATTATTGTACTCATTTCATTACTGGTGGAACTTCAGATGATTTCTTATCTTCTCTTACTTACAATGTTTTAAATGGTTTCTTGGCTTACAGAATATAATTTGATTTTGTTTTAACTGACTTTTTAATTTTATAAGTGAGTTTCTCATTTACATTTGTTGATAATTTTAATACTAATAACTCACTTTTATTGGGCCATACTGAGTATCAGGTATTCCACAAACAACTTTTATATATACCTCATTTAATCTTTGTAACTGTGAATGAAACAATGAAGAAACAGGTGTAAGGTGATGGAGTAACTCCCTAAACTTAGTGATATGGATGGAAGGCTGGGATTTGACCCCAATCAATTTGTCTCCATAATTCTTTATTTTATAATTTTGCTGGTATGATGTGCTGCTATATGATATATGTTTGATCTTAATTCAGATATATTATGCTGTATGTTTTTAATGTGTTTTATTTATCTGTTAATATTTCTAACTGCAATTATTTTTCCTTTTCTTTGTGTTGGGTGTATTTTTTGCTAATAATTTGAAAAGATTGTCATTTGTTTCTACTTAGTGTAATGATAATTTACTATATTTAGCTCTGTATTTGTCTAGGCGTGATTAACGACTTCCTGGAGGAGCTACAGTGACATTGTGGTTAAAGCATTCTGCTGCTAACTAAAACGTTGGTGGTTTGAACCCACCAGCCCTTCCATGGGAGAAAGGTGAAGCAGCTTCTGTAAAGATTTATAGCCTTGGAAATCCTTGGGGGCAGTTCTACTCTGTCCTATAGGTTTACTATGAGTTGGAATCGACTTGATGACAGTGGCAGTGGTCTAACTACTTGGTATACTTCCACATTTTCTTACCTCTTGCTGTTCCCTCCACCACTTGCCTTGAAATGATTATGCTAATAAATCTAGTTATTCTAATATTAACATTTACAACTTTATACTAATGCCTCTGATACTTTATCAGCTTTGAACAGTATCTTTTGCTTCCATGATAAGAGATTATCAGTCTTTACCTACTCTCCTTTTCTCCACCTGCACTTCCTGACTTCATACTATGTCTACTGCTGTAATTCTTTTTTTTTTTTGCATAAAATAATCCTTCACTCTACAGTTTGCAGTATTGTTCTTTTTTTATTTTTAATTTTGTTTTTTATTGTGATTTGGTTGAAAATTTACAGAGCAAATTCACTTTCCATACAGCAGTTTACATACACTTTGCCTCATGACACTGACCACAATTCACCACAATGCAACAGCTACCCTCCCACTTCCTCCCATCAGTCACCTCTTCCCTGGGTCAATCTCTCCATGCATTTGCCCCCCGAGCTGTCTTCCTGTGCATAAACAGCCCTTCTTTCTCCCATGATTGTTCTTTCCAAGGAGTGTCCCTATCTCAGGTAACTGTTCAACTCCTATGCCTTTCTTTTGCTTGGCTGGAAGCCACAGGTGTGGGTTCAGTTCCAGACCTGAAGGGCAGCTAGGGGCCATACTCTCAGTGGTTCCACTGGGCTCTGTCAGACCAGCAAAACTGGTCCCCCTTTTTTTTTTCTTCCAAATGATTTTGAGTTTTATTCCACATTGTTCTCCCTCTATCCAGGATCTCCTACATAGATCCCCCTCTGAGTAGTTGACATTGGTAGCCAGGCACCATCTAGTTCTTCTGGTCTCATAGTCATATAGGCTGAGGAATGCATGGTATACCAGTCGCTAGGACTAATTGTTTCCGTGAATCTCTTGTTTTCTGCATTCTTCTTTGCTCTGGACAAGGAGAGGCCCATCATTGCATCTAGATGGCTGCTTGCAAGCTTTTAATATCCCAATTGCTACTCGCCAAAGTAGGAGGTAGAACAATGTTTTATTACCCACAGGTTCAACTAGTCAGTCCCTCTAGGTAGCTGGCTGTGACCAAAAAGTAACTACAACTTTGTCTCTTGTCATCTCTATACACCTGGGAATTCACATCATACAAATACACAGATAGGACCATTGTCTGCCAACCCTATATATGGTCTTGGGTACACTCCTCACTTCATAGACATATCTAATAGTTCAGCCTTTCCACCCATCTATCCACCTGTATACCCATGTTTGCCTTCACTGACAACACAGTATACTGTCTGTGCAAAAGAGTTCATCCTTGTTGTCTGTACATCCCATGTACCTCTCTATATCTTCCTCTTCCTCAGTGCCACCATGTTGATCATTCACATTTGATACATTGCCCTTCTCTTCACCCAAATCAATACTTATCTCTATCTATCTAACAGTGTTCCCTCTCCTCCCCTTCCACCCTGGTAACCAACAAAGAAAATTTCCTTCCATAGATACACCTTTCCTTGAGTTTTACAATAACAGACTAATACAATATTTGTCTTCCTGTGATTGACTTATTTCACTCAGCATAATGTCCTCCACGTTCATCCACATTATGCTGTGTTTTGCAGATTCTAGGTTATTCTTTTGGGTTGCATAGTATTCCATTGTGTATATGTACCATAGTTTGGTTATCCATTCCTAAGTTGATGGACACCTAGGTTGTTTCCATCTTTTGGCTATTGTAAATAGTGCTGCAATGAACATGGGTGTGCATATATCTGTTCTTGTCATGGCTGACTTCTTTCAGATATATACCTAGTAATAGAATGGCTGGGTCAAAAGGTATTTCTAATTCCAACTTTTGAAGGAATTGCCTTACTACTTTCCATGATGGTTGTACCATTTTACAGTCCTACCAGCAGTGTATGAGAGTCCCAGTCTCCCCACGTTTGTTATTTTATGTCTTGTTGAACTTTGCTACTAGTGCTGGAGAAAGAGGGTATCTTGTTGTTTTGGTTTGCATCTCTCTCTAATGGCTAATGATCGTGAGCATTTTTTCATATGTTTGTTGGCTGCCTGAATATCCTCCTTGGTGAAGTGTCTATTCATGTCTTCTGCCCAGTTTTTGATTGGATTATTCATCTTTTTGTTATTGAGGTGTTGGAGTTTTCTATAAATTCTAGGGATAAGTCCCTTGTCAGATATGTCATTGCCAAATATTTTTCCCAATATGTAGGTTCTCTTTTGACTCTTTTGGAGAAATCTTTGGAAGCACATAAAATTTGATTTTTATAAAGTCCCATTCATCTAGTTTCTCTTCTGCTATTTGTGCATTTTGGGTTATACTTGATAGTAGATTTATGCCATATATTAGGGCCCCTAAATTTTCCCCTAGTTTTTCCTTGATGAACTTTATAGTTTTAGTATTCACATTTAAGTCCTTGATCCATCTGGAGTTAGTTTTTGTGTATGGTGTAAGGTATAGATCTTATTTCATTTTTCTGCACATGGATATCCAGTTTTGCCAGCACCATTTATTAAACAAACATTCTCTTCCCCATTTAATGGATTTTGGCCTTTTGTCAAAGATCAGCTAACCATAGGTCTATGGATGCATTTCTGGGTTCTTAATTCTATTCCAATGGTCTATGTGTCTGTCGCTATACCAATACCAGGAAGTTTTGACTACTGTGGCTGTGTAGTTGGTTTTGAGATCCGGCAATGTGAGACGTCCTACTTTGTTCTTCTTCTTCAATAGTGCTTTGCTTATCCGAGGTCTCTTTCCTTTCCATATAAAGTTAGTGATTGGTTTTTCCATATCCTTAAAAAATGTTGATGGGATCTGGATTGGGATTGCATTGAATGTATAGATTGCTTTGGGTA
>NW_006921851.1:4577153-4624899 GCF_000298275.1 Orycteropus afer afer
CCTTCTCATCACCCAAATCAGTACTTATCTCTATCTATCTAACAGCATTCCCTCTCCTCCCCTCCCAACCCTGGTAACCAACAAAGAAAATTTCCTTCCGTAGATAAACCTTTCCTTGACTTTTACAACAACGGACTAATACAACATTTGTCCTTTTGTGATTGACTTATTTTACTCAACATAATATCCTCCAAGTTCATTCATGTTATGCGGTGTTTTGCAGATTCTACATTATTCTTTAGTGTTGCATAGTATTCCATTGTGTGTATGTACCTTAGTTTGGTTATCCATTCCTCAGTTGATGGACACCTAGCTTGTTTCCATCTTTTGGTTATTGTAAATAGTGCTTCAATGAACATGGGTGTGCATATATCTGTTCTTGTCATGGCTCTTACTTCTTTAGGGTATATACCTAGTAATGGAATAGCTGGGTCAAATGGTATTTCTAATTCCAACTTTTGAAGGAATCGCCATACTGCCTTCCACAGATGGTTGTACCATTTTACAGTCCCACCAGCAGTGTATGAGAGTCCCAATCTCTCCACAACCTACCAGCATTTGTTATTTTCTGTCGTGTTGAACTTTTTTACTAGTGCTGGAACAAGATGGTATGTTGTTGTTTTGATTTGCATCTCTCTAATAGCTAATGATCGTGAGTATTTCTTCATATATTTGTTGTAGGCCCAGAGAATTTTTATTTATTCTTTTTATTCTCTCTTTTATCCTGTGCTTTCTTCCTATTTGATAGTGGTTACTTTAAAGTAGATATTTAAATTCTTGGAAATGTTTTTAGGTATGATTTTCATCTACTTTGCTTTTACCTTTTTCTGGATAAAATTTTATTTTTGGGGGGGATTTATTTTTTCTGTTACTCTTCTCTCTCTTCTCTGTTTTTCCTTTTCTACTTTTATATGATCTTTTGGCTGGTTTCTTTGTCTTCTTTGCTCATCTTTGAGGTGAATTTTTCTTGCACTAGTTTTGTGTATACGTATCATATACATAGTTTCAGTGGAACTCTGTTTCTGCCATGGAGTCTCCTGCCTTGCACCTCAGCTAGCAATAAGCTGCTGCTCCCCAGTGTCAAATGGGGCCAGGAAGGCCTCTGCAGCCATCCTGGCAAGTTTACTTGCTTTGCTCTTCTTTTGAGAACTCTGTAATCTGCCTGAGATCTAAAGTCATGGATATTCTCTTTTGGTGTCCTCATTCAACTTTGTTGAATTTTCCTGTCTTTGACAACTTGCTTCGGGTATGTTGAGTTTTAGGTTTTAAATGTTTTGTTATGTTATTGAAGATAGAATTCCCTTTTTAGTAATTTGTTCTCTTTCTTGTTTTGCAGTAGTTTATAAGAATGCAAGGATTCAAAGATGTATTTACTTTGTCATCTCAAAACTTTAAGAACCACAGCAAGATTTCTTTAATTAAGCATTCTGGGCCTACTGTGTAAAATGAGAGTGTTGTATAGTAGGCTAGCTAACATGCTTTTTGGTTAAGCTTTTTATGTTTCTGATTTAATTTCACGGAGTATAGTGAATATTTTCTTACAGACAGAACCTCCATTGAATACACCAGAAAATAGAGAGTATCTTGCAGAAATCATGTTTGAATCATTTAATGTACCAGGACTCTACATTGCAGTTCAGGTAAAAACAAAGTTATTTCTTATGTTGCCCAAATAATCTTAGCTATCTAGTAGTGGAAGAAATGGTAATTCCAAAGTTTTTCTCTTTTAAGATTGTGCAATGTGTTCTTCCTCAAAGTTCCCTTTTCCAGTCTCTGAACATACATGTATGCGTGCACACACACACACCCCCAACATCATTCCAACACATACCTCACACATCATACTATACACAACCCCAACCGCAACTCCCACATTATGCTATGTACACAAACTCCATATCACACCATGCACATGCACACACACATGCATAAACATACATGTATCACACAGTACTCCATATCCCCCATGCCTCCCCCGTTATCTATCCCATACACCACATACACACACACACACACACACACCTACCCACCTCATGTACCATATATTCACCTCACATCATACTACCCCACTTACCCACACACCCCACCCCATACATATATACATATACACAAAACCCTACATCAGGCCTGCATCACAGCCCCACAGCCCCACAAACTTCCTCTCTCTCTCTCAGCATTTAGGTTTTAACTAAAACACTGTAAAGCTCACATTCCATGATTTATATTTTTATATTTATAGTATTGTTATAGAATGTATTTGACTCTGTCTTTTTACATACATTAAATTATAAAACGTTTTTCTCTAGGTGAAAAGATAGTGGTGTAGATGTGGTCTCTTTTTGGCTCCTTTTAGTTATTTCTGATGAGAAAAAAAAAAGATACTATTGAATCTGTTGAAGAACAAAATAAATACCTTTAGAGGGTTTTCTGCCTTGTTGATTTTGGGCTCCTGTAAGTTCCTTTGTACTTTCTTGCTTCTGAGAGCCCCTGTGGTCCCATGAACCTGAAGAACTTTCTAATTGTGGGATTTTTGCTTGGTTTTGGTTATGGTTATTTGTCTGCCACCTCACATTAGGGAATTGTTGTAAATTTATGGGAATAAATGAAACAAGTGTTTCCCAAAATGTTTTTTGCATAATGCTAATCCCTTCTGAGACAAAAGAGGAAGAGTTCCGTAGAAAAATTAATTTGTGAGATGCTACATGTATGATAGCCTCCTCTTGCTGCAGACCAGCATAGTAAAGCCTCTAACAACTCCTACAGAGAAATCTGTTTATTCTAGCACTTTCAGATTTATTTAAACATAAATCTTCCCCCTACACCAAAATTATATACAATCCATGGAATTGGGAGATACTTTAGGAGACTGGGCTATTGGTTTTCAAAGTGGTCTGTTGCATCAAGTTCACCCAGAGAATGCTTTTTAAAAATAGGAATTCTCAGGCTTCATCCTAGATTAGGGATTTCACCCGCAGTGCCTTGGGCTAGTTAATTCTTTGCTGTAGGAGGCTGTCCTGTGCATTGTAGGATGCTTAGCACTTCCTCCAAGTATTTAGTCGAAAAAGTCTCTGCCAAATGTCCCAAGGGCAACATTGCCCCTAGTTGAGGGCGCTGTCACAGACCTGCCAGATTAGAATTTCTAGGTGTGAGGCCTAGTAATCTGGATATTTAGAAATTCTACAAATGATTTATTTTACTGCAGCTATCCTATGGATCCACATTGGGAAGCAGTAGGTTAGATTTTACTAAAGTCTGATTCTGTAGTAAAATGAGAAGAAGTCATCTCTCATTGGTTTTGATTTTTAAACCTTTAGATTTCTTTATTGAAAGTTTGTCTTCCAGAGTTTAAGTGTATTCAATTTGTGGGTTAGTTGTCCACGATAGAATTGAAATTTTGGGGGAAGATATAAGAGAGGGAAGGGAAATAGGTTCAGACTTGTTATTAGACAAGAAAGAGTTTATGGTGTTTTTTTTTTTTTTTTTTATGATTTTACCTGAGAACAAGTAGGAAATATCCTCTTTAAACATTTCCCTGTATACTAACGCCATCAGTGTCTGTGCTGCAGGCGGTGCTGGCCTTGGCGGCATCGTGGACATCCCGACAGGTTGGGGAGCGCACACTAACAGGGGCAGTCATTGACAGTGGTGATGGAGTCACCCATGTCATCCCAGTGGTAAGTATAATACTCAGTACTTAATATCTGGTTTGAGGCAAGGGAAAAAGTCTTGAAAAACACCTTTATGTAATTAAAATACTACTGTTTAAGTAATAAACCAGAAACCAATCCTGCTGCTGTCAAATTGATTCTGACTGATAACAGCCATCATAGGACATAGGAGAAGTGCCCCATAGTGTTTCTAAGGCTGTGATCTTTATGGAAACTAACTGCCATTATCTTCCTCCTGCAGAGTGGCTGGTGGGTTCAAACTACCTACCTTTTGATTAGCAGATGAGCACTTTAACCACTATGCTGATTAAGTGATAGCCATACTTAAAAAAAGTAGCAAGATTATTTTTAAGTCTGGGTATGTGATAGAGAGAGAATGAGATGGCCAGCATCCATGGCTTTGCCAGCTTTAATCTCATGGTGGCAGGTTCCCCCAGTCAGAATGTCGGCAGTTGTTTGGAATCTCTGGGCCTTGATTGATTTCCCTGGGTGTGATACTATCAAGAACATTTTCCTTGCCTGTAATTGAGCTGTTGGGACATAGACATTTTGGATATCACATTTGCAGGTATGGTATATGACCACTTGAGGAATTAGTTCTGTATTCTGTGAAAAGATGTGAATGACTTTAATCAGCTCATGCTTTAGAGAAATTGTTGCTTGTTTTTTCAGTTTATTTAAGAGCCAGGAAGGAGAGAGTATACGTTTTGATTTGTAGAAGGCTCTGCTAGAACAGTTTTTGGTTTTAATCTTGAAAATATTAGAGATGTAATTCCTACTTCAGGTTTAGAGAACCCTCTACATTTTTCTTTTTGTCCAGTGCATTATTTAAAATTTATGTTTTGGAAAATTAATTGAAACTCACTAGGGAATATACAGTAGAAATTCAGATTTACTTTTCATTCCTGATCCTCATCCCTCCACACTCCCCTTCTCAGGGATAACCACAACTACTGGCTATTTTATGTATATTATAAATATATTTTTTGAATATACAAGTATCTATGTTTATATCTCCTTTTAAAATGCAAATTAGAGTTTTTGAAATTATTCATTTACTTTAATCAGAAAAATAGTCACCATTTCATTTTAAGAACTTGGAGGAAGGATGTACTAATACACTAATGTTTTAATTCCTTAAAGGTCAGAAATCATGGCAGTGGACATATATACCTACACTCAGGAAGAAAAACAATCAGATTCTTGTCCAGCCCAGCCTTGTATATCCTAACAGCATGTCTTTTGCCCTGGGACAAGGAGGAACAGGGGAGGAATGAATGCCTCCCAAAAAGTGTTTTCTATGCTTTAAGCACCCTTCAAACCAGTCTGAGAACACTTATTCCTCTTTAGGATCCTTTAGAAGTGTTAATTCCAGTTGATGTATAATACTTACTGAAAAATTCAGGCTCTGAATTTCTGAGGCATCCTCAGGAAGCAAAACAAAACTGACTGAGACCAGAGATGAGCTGCTGTGGGCACCCACACTGCTTCACCTTTGTTTCTTTGCCTGTCCCATGTGTCTGTTTTAGGGGAAAGAAAGAAAACACATTTCACTTGAGGGACATGCCCAGAGAGAAGATTTGTTTGTTTTTAAACTCTGTTTTAGCTCGTTTCCCCACTGACTTTATAAATTAAATTTGTTGTTTAAAAAAAAAATTGAGTAAAATAGACAAGTGTGAAGAAGAAAATAAAATTACCCATAAAACAACCCAGAGAACCACATTATAATTTTAGTTGTATAACCATCCAAACCTTTTCTTTTACACACGTGCACACACGTTTTAAAAAAAATTGACGTATACTGTATATATCTAGTTTTGGGAGCTCTGGTGGCGTAGTGCCTAAGGCATTTGACTGCTAACCAGAAGGCTGCTGGTTCAAACCCACCAGCCACACGTTGGAAGGAAGACTGGACAATCTACTTCCATAGAGATACTGCCTTGGAAACCCAAGGAGTGTTTGCTATGAGTCAGATTCGATCGAACGGCAGTGAGTTTGTTTTTTGTTTTTGTTTTATATCTAGTTTTATATGCCTATTATATTCTATGGGCGTGCTGGTGGCATAGTGCCTAAGGCATTTGACTGCTAACCAGAAGGTTGGTGGTTCAAACCCACCAGTCACTTCTCGGAAGGAAGACTGGGCAAGCTACTTCCATAGAGATACTGCCTTGGAAACCCAAGGAGGGTTCGCTGTGAGTCAGATCCGACTCAACGGCAGTGAGTTTGTTTTTTGTTTTAATATATAGTTTTATATGCTTATTATATTCTGTGGGAGTGCTGGTGGCATAGTGCCTATGGCATTTGACTGCTAACCAGATGGCTGGTGGTTCTAATCCACCAGCCAGTCTTCAGAAGGAAGATTGGGCACTCTAGTTCCATAGTGACACCACCTCAGAAACCCAAAGAGGGACACTATGAGTCCAATTGACTCGACGGCAGTGAGTTTTTTGGTTTTTATTATATCCCATAGCCCTGTTGTTGTTGTTGTGTGCCTTTGAGTCGGATCTGATTCATAGAGACCCCTCCTTGGGTTTGCGAGGTGGTATCAGTCTGGAAGTAGATTGCCCAACCTTCCTTCCGAGGAGTGGCTGGTGGATTTGAACCACCAGCCTTCTGGTTAGCAGTCAAGTGCCTTAGGCACCATGCTACCAGAGCTCCCTCCTACAGTCCTAGAGTTAAATTTTGCATAAAATGTAGCCCTAATTTTTTCTTGTATAGTTAGATATTGTTTCAAAGAATAGTAACTACGTAATAACCTGTAATATGGGTATATCATAATTTATTCATTTTCCTATGATTGGACAGTTAGATTGTTTTGACATTTTTAATGTTGTGATGAGGCTGATGCTTATTTAACACTAATTGAATTAATTTCAGAAAATATGGTGCATAGAATATAATAATTGTGAGTAATTGATGTACCTTTATGGATTTAAGTTGATTTAAGGTGATTGTAATAGTTCATGCATATCTTTTATCTTTATCTTAAAGTATTTTACTAAGAATTTAGACTCTGCAGAAAAGCTAAATCTTCTTTTACTTCTAGAAATTAGGTACATTAGAAAAAAATATGAAAGGTATTCATTAAGTTATCCTCAACTCAGCAGGTAGTATATGTGTTGCATGTAATTATTAGAATTAATACATTTGAAAAACTGAACTTAGCGTTTCACTTCTATTTGTGTCTGCTTCATTTGGATATTGTGGCACAGCAGCTCATTCTATAATATGAAACCTGAGTGTGCAACTCATCTCTTACTATCTGATAAAGTTGTGGTAGCTAGGCAGCTCTCCAACTCTGACTATATGTGCCCCACCCTGCAGAGTGGAGCAAGCTGGGTGTGCGCGAGGACTGTAGCTTCTGTGTCCAGTGTGTACCCACATGAAAGCTGATGATGGAGCCTTAGGCATAGTGCTGTGTCCATAGGTTCTCACCCATTGCTGCTGTGGTTGTGTGAGCTCTTGGTGCATTCCAGACTTGGCCCTGGTTAGTGCTAGTGGTCAGCTGTAGATGGCTGGGTGAGGTGTCTACCCCAGCTCCTTTCCTGGCACGCACATACATAGTCTCTACTGGCTCAGGGAGGTAGATGAAGTAAGAAGATCCACTCTCATGAGAGATTTGCACTCTCGATACTGACCAGTACCCTTCAAATAGCAGAATGGTTAACTAACTTACTAGAATTAATCCTTACAAATACGAATCTTACTACAATGAATTATGTCACTTATTGAGTATTAATACGTGTTAGAAAAAACTATGCTAAGTGCTTGACACACAATATTTCATTTAATCTATATGATAAGCCCTCATAACTTGAATGAAGGTATTGAAGCCTGAATCATGTTAACACACATGTCCATGGTCACTTAGTTAGCATGCATAGAGCCAAGGTTTGAATCAAGCTCTCTAGAATCTGTGATATGTGTGTTTAACCAAATTGATCACTTAAAAATAAAAGTAGATTTGTAGTTGGTTTAGCAGTTTGGAGGTATTTTCCTTATTTTAGTGGGTTGGGGTGGGGTGAGAGTGGAAGTAAACTTATTAGACTCACTATTCTAGCAGACACCTTAACTTTTTGGACAGGGGCTAGCCTATGTAGGTTTTTTTTTTTTTTTCCATATTTCTAATGAAAATATTATTTTGGTAGCTTATATAGTCTCAGATTCTGTATTTTAAAAATAAGTGGAATTGCTTATGTAATCGTTTTAAAAGACTTGCAGTGCTGAGTCTGCATGGAGGGTATGCAGTGCATGCTTGTTAATGTAGCATACTGGGGCAGGGTAGGAGGGTGGGGCAGGAAGCCTTGTGAGTTGATATTGCTTTGAACTGCTGGAATTACTCATGTGGATTGTTTTGACTCCTCTTCTCCCCTAGGCAGAAGGTTATGTAATTGGAAGCTGCATCAAACACATCCCAATTGCAGGTAGAGATATTACATATTTCATTCAACAGCTGCTAAGGGAGAGGGAGGTGGGAATCCCTCCTGAGCAATCACTGGAGACTGCAAAAGCCATTAAGGTAAAAACAGATGTAAATTGGTTGATTTGGGGGTGAGCTATAAGTGATATTTTGGACATTTCCCTTGTCTGCCATTATCCCTGTTCCCACCTTCTTTCCCATGAATGTATATCTTGATGTGCCACTTAAGTAGGTTGAAAGACTTAAAGCATAATCTGTTCTTTTAAACATAAACACTCTGTTGAGGTTTCAAAGTTAGTATTTAACTGTCAATGAGAGCAGCTTGATAATCGGTATTGAGTACAAGTGTACATAGTACAACATCATTTAATTGGAGCCTAATTAGATACAACCTTCAATTAACTGAAAGTTTCTTCCATATTTCCTTCCATGCTTAGAACAAGGAGGCAGGCAGTAGCAGCAATGACTGTCAGAAATCTCATGAAATCAGCCAGAATTCAAGTTAGTTTCCTGTGCTATTGTGTGGTTTCATGTGCTGAGAATTACAGCTCAGAATAATGCCATTCCAGGATCCAGAATCATTAAACAAAATTCACCTGTATTTTGTGAGCTCTAGTTAGTTACTATACTGGAGAACTTATAGGAAGTTTTAGAATTGAAATGACTGATTGGTTTTTGTTTAAAATAATCCATTTGACCTGATCCAGCAGTTTAGTTTTTGTTTTACACTGTACATGGTAGTTCACAGACCCTTTTAAAGGAATTTTTCTTTTCATGTTGCAAAATCAGGACAAGTTTATTTATTTATTTATGCTAAAATATAGTAAATCTTTAGTAATCTAAGAATGATAATTATGTAGATGAAGAGGGAAGGATTTTGTTTCTGAAGAAGAATTTAAGTGTAGGAGTGTGACATTTAAAATTGGGCTCTCCTTTCTCGCAGAACACATAGTTTTTGAGCTGTCCAGGAGTATAAGAGATGCTTATCCAACTCCCTCTGTTTTCCTCACTACTTCTTCCCATCTAAACACCTAATAACTGAGGCTAGTCAAATGATGATTGATGAAAGTGGTTAACCCTGAGATGTGTATAGTCAAAAGTCTAACACTGTCTTGTCCTGGGGTATTTAGATGGCCAAAGTTGAACTCATGAATCCCAAAGGAATTACTAAAAGTATGTGAGTATTTGTATTGGAGGCAGATATTGCTGCTTGCTTTTTCTATGCAGCCACCTTGCTCCATTTCAGCAAAGTAGACAATGAATGAAAAATATAGAATCTGTATTCATTTATTTTATTCAGTGAATATTAAGTGCCTACTGTGTATCAGGTTCAAAGTAATAGCTAAGACTGATAAAGTTACACCACTGAGGATTTTACATGCTAGTTAGAGAGCAGATGATGAAACAGTAAAGATAAGTGGGTGATGGAACAAGGAGAGAGGAGGGAGTGATGGTGAAGGGAGGCCTCTCAGCAGACCTCAAGGATGAGACAAAGCTAGTCAAGAGTGTTCTAGGCAGAGGGAACAGCAAGTGCAAGGACCCAGACAGGAGCTGGGAGTGAAGCTTATGTATTAAAGGAACAATACGTGGCTAGTGGGCTAGAGTCCAAGCTGAAAGGGAGAAAACACTGATGAGGCTGGAGAGAGATCAGTGGGCTTGTGTGGGCAATAATGAGGAGTTTGGATTTCCTTCTAAGTGCAGTGGGACACGACTGAAGAATTTGAGGCAGGGAAATGACACCATCTGATAAGATTTAAAAAGTGTAGTGGAAAACAGATAGAGGGAGAGAGATAGAGTACCAGGCATAGAAGTGGTGAGCCACATAGGAAGTGATGGTGGCTTGGACAGGTGTGATTGTGGAGAGAAATAGGTGTGTTTAAGAAATGCTTTGTAAGACTAACTCATGGACAGGACTTGGTGATGGAATGGAAGTTGCAGGTAAAAGAAAGCATCAAAGATGATTCCCACATTTGCATGACACTCTTGGTGAAAACAGGGACTTTTTAGGACAGGATGCACTGGTACGGATAGGGTCACCTGCAGGTAGGGTGGCCATCTATCTCAGTTTACCTGACACTAGGAATTCCAGGTATATGTGACTTACATTGCTAAAACCAGGAAAGTCTCAGGCAAATCAGAACCAGGTGGCCACTGTGAGAGGCAATTTCCAAAAGTATCATACAATTTTTCTTTGTAGGCTAAAATATTACTCAAGGCTTTCTCTCCTCCTTGCCTTGCCTTCTTTTCAGTGAGAGAGAAATTTTGATACTTGACCCAAGGCTCCTTTGTCACCCCAAACTCCAAGTGTAAATCAGAATTCTTTTCTTATTGTCTCTAAGGGGCAAATCTGGTGAATTGTTCTTTTTCAGTAAAGATCCTTGAATGTCATTACTAATAATGTTAATTTCTTGATCCTCGTGTTGGGTATTTACATTATTCACTGGTATTTGGGTTCTAGTCCTGTCCTTTGTATATTAGCTGGATGTTCAGGTTATGATACCATCTTTCTCTAACTGTAAAGATTGAGAGTGAAATAGACTCCTTTTATACTCTCCAAATCAGCTACACTGAGTCTCTTGTTGCATGAGTTAGCCCTGCTATTTATTTATTACCTCCTTTCTGTCTATAAAAGAGGAGCTTCTGGACAGTGTGGTTTAGCATTACTCCTGCATCATGTTACTGAAGAGATTGTCTCCTGGTCACGAAAAGGTGTTAGGTTGCATATATCTAGATACAGTAGCATAAATTTAGAACTTTACAATTAACGCTGCTAAATTCCATCCAGCTTTCATTAAGGTGTTTCATGGCATCAGTTAAGTGAGTTTAGATACCATAAGAAACTGACCAGACCTCTGAGGACAGCTTTCTGTTTCTGTCTCCAATTCTGATAGATTTAAAGTATTGTTGAGTCACCCCATTCTCACTTATTATCAGAGAACACAGGGTTGTATAACAGTTCTAGTCTATCAATTTTATAATTCTTTTAGAGTATGTCAATGATATCTGGAAGATAGTCTCAGAATATGCTATAGGGGTTTAAGGAACTTTAAACTTAATACAAAAACGCCTTCCAAGTTCTTTGAAGGAGCCATTCTGAATGTGTATCAAGCACCAATTTTGTGTCAGACACTGAGCTGGGCTCTGAACAAACAAAGCTCTTGCTTTCAGGAAGCTTATGCTGAGAGATTGGTGAGCCAACTGACATAGGCTGTTTCACGGAAGTGAGTTCCCAGGACAGATGATAAATGCAAGGAGCACCAAGAACCTCAAGTATCATCACATAATCAGGAAACACTTTACACTCGCGAGGCTGGCTGTTGGTGCCAGCAAGTTCTCTTATAAGAGCAGTAGAGTGGAACTCCAGTCCTCCTTCCTCGCTTCCTTTCTTTTTTTTTTTTTCATGGTACTTACCACCCTATTGGGAGCTCTGGTACTTGACTGCTAAACAGAAGGTTGGTGGTTCAAACCCACCAGCCACTCCTCGGAAGGAGGATGGGGCAATCTACTTCCATAGCGATACTGCCTCAGAAACCCAAGGAGGGATCGGACTCCATGGCAGTACATTGCGTTTGGGTTACCACCTTATAACATGGAGTATAAGCTCTATAGGGCAGCCCCAGAGCAGGACTCTGGGTCTGTTTGGTTCACTTATCTATCAAGTGCTGAGATACTCAGTAAGCATTTGTTGATTGGATAACTTAGTATACTTAATCAACAAAGTTTATAGTGTCTAAGTAGACCAATGGAGCAGAATGGTAGTGCTGTTTCAGATCCTACCCTAGGTGAGATAGGCAGATTGATAACATCTTAGGCTTTGAGATGCAGACACAGAGAAGCCAGTACAATGTGGTCTACCACATGTACCACATATTCCACTAGTCCAGAAAGGGATGACAATAGAGGGTCTGGGGAACTTAAGAGGAATTAAAAAAACTAGATGGAGACAAAATATAGACACTTTAAAACATTGTTTCAGATAACTTGGCAACAAAATTAGATAGACTAAGGCTTAGATAGTCAAGTTACAGAGAATGCTGACTTATATGTCCAAAATCAAAGAACAGTCATGCCTGGTATTAAAGACTGATAAATTGTGAGGCTTGATAGCCCCATCCACACACAGGAGTTACGGTGTGGGGCAGGGCATAGTTTCAAGGGTCTGTCTGAAGCATGTACTGTGTATCTGTCAGAGGTGGATAGTTGCTAATGCCTGGTGACATCTTTGTGTTTGTATATGCAGGAGAAATACTGTTATATTTGCCCTGATATAGTGAAGGAATTTGCCAAGTATGATGTGGATCCCCGGAAATGGATCAAACAGTACACAGGTATCAATACAATTAACCAGAAGAAGTTCATTATAGATGTTGGTTATGAAAGGTTCCTTGGACCTGAAATTTTCTTTCATCCTGAGGTAAGATTTTTTTTGTTTTTTTGTTTTTGTTTGAATGTGTTTTAAGTATGGTGTAATGGAGCAATACTGCCACCTAGTGTGAATAAAGAACAATTTTCAATAAAGTAAAATCAGAAAGTTGGCTCTCATCTTTGAGTAAGGCTGCTTGTTCGCACATTTAAATCTCTGTAAACTTTTATAGAAACCCCCTTCCCCTATCCCACATGTGGTTTGATTGTTTGATTTGATTTGTCTCTCCATAAACTTGCATTATTTGCTTAATTGGTATGGATTGATTATATTGATTATACCAGGAGTGTTTAGGAAGACGTTTTCAGAGCAATAGAAGATAATGGAATTGAACTTTATTTCAACAGGGAAGCACATGCTAATATAACATATCTCAAGGACCAATGGAAGAAAGTTGCTTTGTGTAAAAGTGGAATGGTTTATAACTTTTCTATCTTTTGTGATTAACCATTTTAATCCTCAGTTTTAACACAAGACAGCTGTCCTGCTTGTGTTCTCTGCTGCAAGTCCAGATCTCATGATTTAGAGTGTCTTAGGAATGACAGACTTCATGATTTTAACTATTAAGTTACAAAGAATTATTACCTTTGCAGAAAGCAGTAATTAAGAGGCAATATTTTTAAAGTGTAAATGAAATGCATTTTATTTGAATTTTGGGATATTTTCCTGCCTAATCTATTTGTATCTAGTAGTAGGTTACAAACTGGTGCTTATTTTTAGACGTGTATATGACTATTTTAAATAGGGAAATGGCTCAAACTGTACGGCCTACTAGTACTCTGGTAATGTCCTACTCACTCATTTATTCATGCTTTTCATGTTATTGATTTAAAGTTGACATAAAACTGACAAATATCCAGTGAACAGCTGGTGAACACTGGGTGTTAAATTCTTCTTCCCCTGAGACTGCTGCACAATAAAGCTTTCCTTGATTTTTAAAATATATCTCAAATGTCATGTAATTGAATGATTTATACTTGAGCATATTTAACTTACAGAATTGAATCTCACATGTCCAAGTGGCAAGATTGTTATCATACTGATTGCTTCATTTTAAAGCCACCATCAAACAAAACACTCTTCCTTCCCTATCTTTTAGCCCAGGTTAATGTAAACATTTTATTGAAAAAAATTTAAAATTATTTTATCCTGGCTAATTTTTATTTCATAATATTAGTGCTTCATTAGCGTTACTTGTGTGTTTCCCATTACATCTCACATACATCATGCATATGCTTTTTCTAAGCTCTCAGTGGAGTGATTAACTTTGTATTCATAACTCAGGGCTGACATGTCTCTGTTAATATTTGATATTTTTCCTTCACTAAACCCACACATTTCATGTCTTGAGGGGACATTATACTTTATTCTATGCATATGTAGTCAGATAGGATTAATTCCATTCAATCTGAAGTGCTTTTTGTTTATTTTAAGTTATAGTAAATTCTGTGCTTGTTAAAGTTACTTTTTAAAAATAACTTGTGTTTTGTCCTATTTGAAAGAAATGTGTAATGTTTCTTTTATATTTATATAAAATTTAGTTTGCCAACCCAGACTTTATGGAGTCCATTTCTGATGTGGTTGATGAAGTAATACAGAACTGCCCCATTGATGTACGTCGTCCACTGTATAAGGTATAAGCTGCTTGGGTAAGGTACTTTGACTTCATTTCAAAATTAAAGGCCCATGATTCTTAGAATAAGCTATTCTGCAATCTGCAATCTGCAAACGTTGCTATTTCCCCTTCTGTTTTATGAGCATTGTTAAAAGCCAGTACAATTAAAAAAACTGTTTTTGGAGAGTGGATGGCTTAAATTTTGGAAATATTATTCCATTAACAAGAAGTATTTAATTTAAACATTGTAATATCTTTTATTCTTTATCTGGCAAGTTGTATCTTAAACTGAACAGTGTTAGCCATGCATGGTGATGGCGTGAAAAAGGAATATTTTCCCTCATTCTTCCCATGAATTTCCTTGGTCTTATTTTGGTGCATATTTAGAGGCTCAGTGCCAAATGTGGTGTTGCCAAATAGAAGTTAGAGCTTGAAATGGAACAATCAACTAGAAAATAATCATGTAATGTATTTTTTAAAAAAATTCTTTGTGTGGAATTGTGAAACTTTAAATTAGAAAAATCTAGTATAGTTATTAAATAAAATTCAGTATTGCTGATCACCAAATACTGAGAGCAGAAAGTGATGGTCACTTAGTTCACTTTCTTGTATGAGTCATATTATCAGCTCTCATGACTTCATCTTTCCTTATTCAAATAAAGATAGCTGAATTTAGAGAGGAGAGAATCAGGCTCAATACGAGGATACAATAAAGTTTGTTACATCTTTACAAGGGACTACTGGGTAGCTTTTAAGAAGAATGAGGGAAATCAGTGCAAGTTTAAATAAAAAGATGGCACGGTATAGCATATATAGTTCAGTGAAAAATTTATATAACATTATTTTTAAATAAAAATATGGCTTGCATATATGTATAGAAAAACAGGTTTTGAATGATGTATACTAAACTCTTAAAAGTAAATGAAGTTTCTTTGGGGCAGGATGATAGATGACTTATTTTCTAATTTTTATTTTAAAAGTAAAAATTTATAGTTAACAAATATTCTTATTAGCAAAATATTTCTATACAGACAACTTTTTATGAGTTAAAACAAGTTATACTTTTTATTTGTTGTATTTCCTTAATAAAACACCTTCTTACCTGTGATAGTTATGTTTGTATGTCAACTTGGCTAGACCTGGTTGAGTGGCTGGGCAGCTGGATGTAGTATTCCCCATGATGAGACTGGTAATCAACTCCATGGTGGAATCTACTGAGAGCAGCTGAGTAGCTGCCTTTGGAGATGTGGTCTGCTTCCTGTATATAAGCAGAAGCTTTGAGACTGGTCTCTAGCCTTTGGTATGCTCGGACCCTGCATGTAGCCGTGTTGTTGCTCAGCAGCCTGCTATGCTCTGCCGACCCTGGGACTTACAATGGACTTAAGTTAATGGCCTGCCATGTGGATTGGTAACATCAGGACTCTTCCTTTTTTCTTGTCAACCTTGGGGCTTCTCAGCCTCAACAGCCAACAGCTGTCTAAATGAAGAAATGCCTCTAGCTCCAGTGGGTCGGGAGCAGGAGGCAGAGCTGGACCCCAAGGTGGAGGGGCTTTCACCTAACCCCTAGAGCCTGGCACTTTGAACTTGGACTTAAAGCCACCAAATTGTAAGAATAAACTCCTGTTTGTTAAGGCCATCTCATTTGTGGTATATTTCTTGTCAGAGTGGCACTAGGTAACCAGAACATCACCCAATAAAAAATACTAAGGAATACTAAAAAGAGACTAGAGTATGGAAGACAAAATAGACTGGCTTGTCTTCCCTGTTTCTAAGATCTCACTTAATATTAACTATGTCTTCTTGGTAATGAAAGTAATGAACAAGTCTATACTTTTTTGTTTTGATTTCATCATATAGGAAGTAAAAGTTCTGTCAATAATTATAGATGACCCATAATGAGGTGAGATTTTTCTCAGTTTAGCAATTTAAGTTTAAAAGTTCACTTATGTCAGTTGAGTTAATAGAATTCTTGAAGTGGCGGTGGTCTTGGATATCATGTATATTGAGCATTCTGTTTAATAAATGAGGGCACTGAGCCCCAGAGATGGGAAAAGATAGCATCTGGGTGCAATGAAGAAAAATTGATTTTTTTTTTTTTTTTTTTTTTATCCTGGTTTATCTTTGTCATAGGACAAGTTGCCTAAGCTCACAGATTTGAAAATGTAGGATTGCATAAGCTACCATAACGGCTGCATTGTTCATAGAGAAGATAAGGCTCTGTCTTTACTTTTATTATGCTTCTTGTCCAAGATCATTTGAAAGAATCCTTGTCTTTTGCCTTGTGTAGGTAATCTGAACCTTTTTGTCTAACTAGTAATTTCACTGTGATGACATTTTTTTCAGTCTTGAAATTATTAAGTTATTAAATAATACTGGGCTGAAAGCTAAAACAAAACAGCACAACACAGTATTACTGACTTTGAACTCAAGGAAGCTTCTAAACTAATGAGACAGGACAACCACACAAAAGAATACATGACATACTTTGGGGACATGCTCTGACATATAAATCATTGTTTCCAGTGTAAAGAAATGAGGCAGTGGTTGTATATTAGGCTTGATTTCTAAACCTAGAAAGAGTCATTAGAGAGAAGAAGGATTAAAAGAGTGGGGAAGGAATAGGGTCTATAAAGAACAGGAGAAAAGTACAGGTTTTTGGGGCTAGGAATCAGAGTATTTTCTGCAGAGGATGCTAAAGTAAGGTTCCTTTGGCCCCTCAACACTCTGGAAATCTAGCCTTGGATTTCCATCTACTTTCTATACACTTCCAGTTGACTATCCTGTGGTCACCTCAAAAGAAATACATAAATATAAATATAATCCCTGTTACTCTGTATCTGCTAATTTTAGTACTTTTCTCCCAGGGTCCCTAACTAGAAATGTTAGGCTCTATCAAAAACAGCTGCAAACTGGTCAGATACTAGTGATGCTAGTGGTGCTATCTAGTGTCATAGGTGACGTGGGGTACTAGTAATTAAAATTATATCATCACAGTCATTTTTATAATGGATGTGCAATAAAGTATAGGTAAAAGGTGCTGGTCATCTCCTGTCTCTGTATTTAAAATAATTATATTGGGTGATGGAAGATGTGTAGGTCAGCAATTCCTTGTGGATTACTTAGCTGAAGGAGGTGAGAACATAACCTAATGTGGAAAGGGTCAGGGATGATGGGATGAAGGAGCTAAAATGAAAATAAATTCTTAGAAGGTTTGGTGAGAATCAGGAAAGGTGCTCACTTAACAATTAGAAGAACATTTAACCTTATTACCTGCATTTCCCAATATAAAATCTGAGCTTTCTATCAACCCTACTCAGAAAGCAGGAAAAAGTATTTAAACTTTTACATGTACTATTTTTTTGGAGGAGTTGATTTTTTTCACCCAGCATTTTATTATTTATATTTTCAAATGTACAAAAAAAGTTGAAAGATTGTACAGGAAATACACCATCTGGAGTCTATAATTAACTAAATACACTTTTTCAAGTGATAGGAAACTTTAGATTTGCTTTTTTATTGTTATTATTATTATTATTTTAAGACCTTGTTTTACATTCAATGTTATGTGTCCATTTAGTTTCACTCCCCATTTACCATGTCCAACCCTAACCCAGTCTCCTCCCCTCCCTATCCTGTAATCCTCCCCCTGTGCCCCTCATATTTATGCACTCCTGTTTGTCCTGCATTTCCTCAATTTGAATGTTGGTCTCTGGTGCCCTGTGGTCTATTGTTCTAAGGGATGTATTACCATAGAATATGTGGGTGTGTCATCCTGGGTTGAGTGGTCTGTGTGTACATCTATAACCATTGGGATGAAAGCCAGCCCCTAGGGGTGCATTTTATTTCAGGTGCAGAATGTATTCCAGGGCCATAGTATTGCAGGTCTCATCAGATTTCATCTGACCAGTAATTCTGGTCATTATTGAGTGTTTGGATTTTGTTCCACATTTTCCCTCACACTCTATCCAGGATCTCCAGATTTGATCCTTTCCTGAGTGGTTGGCAGTGGTAGCTGGGCACCATCTAGTTCTTCTGGTCTCGAGGGCCATCGTGTCCTGTGGCTGATTACTTCCAAATGTCCTTGTTTTTTTATTTTTTATTTTTTTGCTTTCTTCTTCCAACGCTAGGAGACTGTTAGCCGCATCTTAGATGGCCGCTTGAAAGTTTTAAGACTCAGTCGCTACTCACCAATGTAGGATGAGGAACAAGGCTTTTATGTATTTTGTTGTGCCAATTGAGTCTGGTGTCCCCCAGTACTATGGTCCTGAGATGGTAGAGCTATTGGATCTCTCTCCCATAGTGTCTGGTTGCCTGTGAGGGATTACTGTATGTCTGTCTTCTATTGTTTCTGTAAGATTACAGGTATTTTGTATCACTGGTGTCTGTGCAAGATTAGCCTGCACTGAATCAATCCTTGGTCTAGAGTATACTCCTGTTCACTGACCCCCATCTGATCCTCTCAGGTATTTATGTGTTTGTCTGTAGCTTGGTGTTTGGTGTTAATGGCAATGCAGTATTGTGGACACATTGGTTGGTATTAGCATCTATTGTCTATCTCTTATGTGCACAATTCATTGTCTTCCATTTCCTAATGTTATGGTGGTCACAGATCCTTTCCGTATATCTCTCCTCCTGTCCACTTTAGCTTGTGGGCCCCAACTAGGCTGAAATTAATCCCTTCCCTTCTCGCCCCTTACGAAGTGAGTTCCCTTTTGCAAGCAAACCCTTCTTTGTCTTTTTTCAGTAATGGGCTCATACAGTACTTGTCCTTCTACCCTTGACTTATTTCACTCAGCATAATGTCTCCAGGTTCATCCACATTGTGAGATGATTCACGTATTCCTCATTGTTCTTTAATGTAGTATAGTATTCTATTGTGTGCATGTACCATAATTTGGTTATCCACTCATCCGTTGATGGACATTTGTTTCCAATTCTTTGCTATTAATGAATTGTGCTGCGATGAACATAGGTGTACATATTGTCTGTCTGTGTGCTATCTCTCACCTCTTTAGGATATATTCCTATTAGTGGAATTGCTGGGTCAAATGGTACTTCTGTTTTCAGTTTTTTAAGGAAATGCCATATCATTTGCCACAATGGTTATACCATTTTACAATCCCACAGCAGTGCACAAGAGTTCCAATCTCTCTGCAGTCTCGCCAACGTTTGTTATTTTCTGACCTGTTGAACTTTGCTATTATTGCTGGGGTGAGATGATATCTCATTGTTGTTTTGATTTGCATCTCTCTAATGATTACTGAGGAGCTCTGGTAGCATAGTGCCTAAGGCACTTGACTGCTCACCAGAAGGCTGGCGATTCAAACCCACCAGCCACTCCTCGGAAGGAAGGTTGGGCAATCCTACTTCCGTAGTGATACTGCCTCGGAAACCCAAGGAGGGGTCACTATGAGTCGGGGCCGACTTGATGGCAAACAACAACAACAACAACAACAATGATTACTGATCATGAGCACTTTCTCATGTGTTTGTTGGCTGCCTGTAGATCTTCTTTGGTGAAGTGTCTGTTCAAGTCTTTTGCCCATTTGTGAATTGGGTTATTTGTCTTTTTGGTGTTGAGGTGTTGAAGTTTTATATAGATTTTGGAGATAAGTCCTTTATCAGATATGTCATAGGCAAATATTTTCTCCCAATCTGTAGGTTCTCTTTTTACCCTTTTGACAAAGTCTTTCGATGCACATAAGAATTTAATTTTTAAAAGGTCCCAGTCATTAGCTTCTATTCTGTCTCCTGCACATTCTGGGTTATGCTTGACAGTCTATTTATGCCATAAATTAAGGCTCCTAGATTTGCCCCTGTTTTATCTTTGATGAATTTTATAGTTTGGGGTTTTACATTTAAGTGTTTGATCCAGCTTGAGTTTGTTTTTGTGTATGGTGTGAGGTATGGGTCTTGTTTCATTCTTCTGCATGTGGCTATCCACTTTTGCCAGCACAATTTGTTAAAGAGACTGTCTCTTCCCCATTTAATGGGTTTTGGACCTTTGTCAGAGATCAGTTGTCCATAGATGATGGGTCTATGTCTGGGCTTTCTATTCTGTTCCATTGGTCTATCTGTCTGTCATTGTACCAATATCATGCGTTTTTGACTACTGTGGCTGTATAGTAGTTCTTAAGATCTGGGAGTGTGAGACCCCCCACTTTGTTTTTCTTCTTGAAAAGTGCTCTTGTTACCCGAGGTCTCTTTCCTTTCCATATGAAATTAATTATTGGTTTTTCCATTTCCTTCAAAAATTTTGTTGAAATCTGGATCAGCATTGCGTTAAATGTGTAGATTGCTTTAGGTAGTATTGACATTTTCATAATATTTAGTCCGCCTAACCATGAACAAGGTAGGTTCTTCCATTTATGTAGTGCCCTTGTTGTCTCTTGCATTGGTAGTGTTTTATAGTTTTCTTTGTATAGGTCTTTTGTGTCTCTGGTGAAGTTTATTCCTAGATATTTTATCTTTCTAGTAGCTATAGTAAATGGTATTGTTTGCCTTATTTCTTTATCAGAGGATTCTTTGTTGGTGTAGAGCAATCTAACTGATTTTTGGAGGTTGACCTCATATCCTGCCACTTTGCTGAACTTTTCTATTAGTTCCAGTAGTTTTTTTTATTGAGTCCCTTGGGTTTTCTATGTACCAGGATCATATCATCCACAAATAGAGATAGTTTTACTTCCTCTTTGCCAATTTGTATCCCTTTTATTTCTCTTTCTTTTCTTACTGCCCTGGCCAGGACTTCCAATACAATGTTAAATAGAAGTGGTGATAGAGGGCATAGCTGTCTGGTTACCATTCATATGGGAATAGGGGAATGCCTTGAGTTTCTCCCTTAATACTGATGTTGGCTGTTGGCTTTGCATATATACCCTTTAGTATGTTGAGGAATTTCCCTTCTATCCCTATTTTGCTGAGAGTTCTGAACAGGAATGAATGTTGGATTTTATCAAATGCCTTTTCTGCATCAGTTGATATAATCATATGGTTCTTTTGTTTTGTTTTGTTTATGTGGTGGATTACATTGATTGTTTTTCTGATGTTGAACCACCCTTGTAAACCTGGTATGAATCCCACTTGGTCCTGGTGTATTAATTTTTTGATATGTTGTTGGATTTTGTTGGTGAGGATTTTGTTAAAGATTTTTACATCTGTGTTCATGAGGGATACTGGTGTGTAGTTTTCCTTTCTAGTCGTGTCTTTCCCTAGTTTTGGTATTAGTGTTATGCTTGCTTCGTAAAATGGGTTTGAGAGTATTCCATCTTTTTCTATGTTCTGGAATAGCTTGAGTAGCATAGGTGTCAACTCTTCTCTGAATATTTGATGAAATTCTCTAGTGAAGCCATCAGGGCGAGAACTTTTCTTTGTGGGAGTTCTTTTATGATCTGTTCAATTTCTTTTGTTATAGGTCTGTTCAAGTATTCTGTCTCTGAGTGGGATAGTTTAGGTAGGTCTTGTGATCCTAGAACCTTGTCTATCTCTTCTAGGTTCTCAAATCTATTGAAGGACAACCTTTCATAATATTTTGTCAGTATCTTTTTTATTTCAGTAGGTTCTGTTATGATGACATCCTTTTTGTTTACAATTCTTGTGATTAGGATTGTCACTTTCTTTTCCAGTAGTTTATCAATTTTATTAATCTTTTAGAAGAATCAGCTTTTTGTTTTGTTGATTTTCTCTGTGTTTTTTTTTTGTTTTGTTTTGTTTTCTGTTTCATTTATTTCTGCTCTGATCTTTATTATTTCCTTGCTTCTAGATACTGTGGGATTCATTTGTTGTTCTATTTCTAGTTGTTGGAGTTGATGAGTTAGAGTGTTGATTTTGTTTCTTTCTTCTTTTTTGATGTATGCATTTATTGCTATAAACTGTCCTCTGTGTACTGCTTTCACTATGTCCCATACATTTTGGTATGATGTATCTTCAGTCTCATTTTTTTGTAGGAATTTTTTTATTTCAGTTTTTAATCTGTTCTACTACACAGTAGTTTTTGAGCAGTGAGTTGTTCAGCTTCCATATGTTTGATGTTTTTTCCTTCCTCTTCCTGTTATTCTAATTTTATAGCATTGTGGTTCGAGAAGATGCTTTGTAGTATTTCCAATGCTTTTGAATTTATTGAGGCTTGTTTTATGTCCTAACATATGGTCTGTTCTGAAGAAGGATCCATGTGCACTGGACAAGAATGTGAATTGTGCTTTTGTTGGGTGAAATGCTCTGTATATGTCTATGAGTTCGAGTTAGTTGATTGTATTGTTGAGTTCTTCTGTATCTGTGTTGAGTTTTTTTCTAGTTGACCTGTCCCTATTTGAAAGTATTGTGTCTCCTACTACTATTGTAGAGTTGTCTATTATCCAATTTAATTCAGTTAATATTTGCCTCACATATTTTGGAGCACTTTCATTGGGTGCATAAATATTTATTATTGTAGCATCTCCTTTGTCAATTGACCTTTTCAGCATCATATAATGTCATTCTTTGTCTCTTATGATGTTTTTCACCTTAATGTCTATTTTATCAGAAATTAATATTGCCACTCCTGCTGTTTTTTTGGTTTCCATTGGCTTGGTATATTTTTTCCATCCCTAAACTCTTAATTTGTTTTTATCTTTGTGTCTAAGGTGGGTCTCTTGTAGGCAGCATAGTGATGGGTCTTCTTTTCTTATCCAGTCTGCCACTCTCTTTCTCTTGATAGGTGCATTTAGTCCATTCACATTGAGTGTAATTAGTGATAGGTATGAATTGTTTGCTGTCAATTTTTTTTTTGTAGTGTTGTTGGTGTTTCCTTGGTCCATATACTTTTCTGTGCTGAGTTTGGTTTGTTGCCTAATGCTTTCTCCCTTTTCTTCTTTATTGTTGGTTTTGTGCATATTAAACCCATGTTTTCCTTCCTTCTGGATTTGCTAAGGGGGATTGTTACTTTTCTCTGTGGTTACCTTGGATTTTATTCTTGTCTCTACCTTTTTAGAACAGTGCATACTGTGAAGACATTGTCCTGTTTTCCTTTCCATTTGCAAGTTTGTACCTAGAAGTTTTATTCCCTCTGATAGGTTAGTTTCTGTTATTGTGTGCTGATTGACTCCCTTGGTTTTCAGTGTACAGTGTTTTGTGGTCTTATTTTGAGTTTCTATTTCTGATTTGGTTTTAATGTTGATACCATGTATTCTGATTTTGTTGATCTCTGTTCTGGGTACTCTATTGGAAGAACTTCCTTAAGCATTTCTTGTAGGATTGGTCTGGTTTTCACAAAATCCTTTAATTTCTGTTTGTCTGAGAATGCCTTGATTTCGCCCTCATATTTGATGGGTAATTTGGCTTGTTATAGGATTCTTGGTTGGAAGTTCTTTTCCTTCAGTGTTTTATATTTGCCGTCCCATTGCCTTCTTGCCTGTATGGTTTCTGCTGAGTAATCAGAGCTCATCCTAACTGTTTGATTATTATAAGTAATATTTCCTTTGTCTTGGGCAGCTCTCAGAATTTTTTCTTTGTCTTTGGTTTAGGAGAGTTTGATTATAATATGCCTTGGTGTTTTTCTCTTGGGAACTACCTTGTGTGGGGTTCTATGAGCTTCTTGGACAAATATCTTTTTTTTTTTTTTTTCCATGATATGGGGAAAGTTTTCTGTTAGAAGGTATTCCACAAGTTTCTCAGTGGTTTTTTTCATCTCTTCTTGTTCTGGAATTCCAATGAGGCTTATGTGGTTTCTTTTCATGTCATCCCTTATAGTTCTTAGGTTCTCTTAGTTTCTCTTAAATTTGTGTTCTGATTTTTCTTCATACAGACTGGTGTCTAAGGATTTGTCTTCTAGTTGGGATATGCATTCTTCAGCCAGTTCTAACCTACTCTTTGGTGCTTTTACTGTGTTGTGTAATTCTGTAATTTTGATATTCATCTTCTGGATTTCTAACTGCTGTTTTTGTATGAGTTCTGATTGTGGATTAATCTTGTTATTTTGTTCTTGAGTGATTTTCCTGAATTCTTCCAGGGAACTGTCTGTGTTCTCCTTGTTCTGTTTGGGGTTTCCTTAGTCTCTTGTAAAACTCTGTAAACATATCTTCTAAATTCCGTCTCAGATAATTCTCTTGCCTCCTCTTCCTTGATGTTTAATGAGACCTTTATTTGTGGTTTTGCTTCTAATGCCTTGACCTGTTTTTTTTTTTTGTTTGATTTAAGCTTGCCTTTTGTTTCCTGGACATGTTGTGCTTGTCTTTAACTGTTGGTTATTTATTGATTTGTCTTGGTTTTATGGTTAAATATTTTGAAAAGGTGAAGCTGGTGTATTTTATTTCTTTAGTTATTCAGGTATGCTGGGTTGCTCTGCAGTTTTCTTTGTGATGGTGGTATGTATCCCTTTGTGGAATGTGGATATGCATTTCTGTTTGTCATAAAGAGGGTTTAGAATTTGAACTGGGAGGTTTTATGGTGACTTAGTGTGGTTTCTTCTATGGGTGAGTGAAGTTATTGGTGGAGAAGGTGAGAACGGAATAAGGAAAGCCCCCTGTTGCTAGGGGCAGTTTCTAGGGCTTTGAGCAGGCTGGTAATGATGACATTGTACTGTTATTCACAAGCCCACAGCTCAATTTCAGCAAAGACTTCAGTTTTTAGGGGATTGCCACTTTCTGCCAGGCTTAGAAACACACAAAAACTCTGCTTCTGAGGCCCCTCGTTGCAAAAAATCTGACCCAAGACAACCGCCCGGCTCCGTGATCCACCATGGGAGTTCCTCTATGGGTCTGCCCACCCGCTGTGCCAAAGATCCACTTGGTTTCAGTGGTGCTACTAGAGTCAGGAGAGCATCTGCTAGTTATCTGTGTTCTCAATATTACTGATAAAGTCAAGCACAGGTTTTCAGTGCCACTAAGCTGACCCAAGCCTGATTGGTGACCCACTGCTGGGGCACCTCCTGGGGCCCACCCTCCTGCAGCAACACTGGACTCTCTGTTGGGTTTCAGTGGTGCTGGATGTGACTATTTGCACCTAGCCAACGCAAGTTACTGATAAAATCGGGTGCTGAAGGTAGATCCTTGGGATGATCCCTGGTATGCTGGTATGGTCGCTGGTATGCTGGTTGATGTGTCTTCTTACTTAACGCAGGGAGGTCTGGGATGGCCTTTCTTGCCTGCTGGTCAGTGCTCCCCAAGGGAAGTCTCCAATGGCCTTTCTCAGCTGCCTGTCAGCGCTCCGCAGGGTAGATCTTCTGATCTTGTTATTTTTTCCCCTGTCCCTTTCTTCTTTTTAATTCTACTCCTCTGAATTTGGTACACTCTGACTCAGTGAGCTGTTCGAAGCACCAGAATCCATAATTCAAGCTGCTATACCTAGTTTTTCAAGCACTAAGGTGCGAGAGGGAAATAGCACGGTGATTACTGATAGGACTCCATTTTGAATCCCTGGTATTAGTATTATTTTAGTAATTAATTGTTCTCCAGGTACATTGTTATTATTGTACAGAAATAGCCTTGAGCTTCTTCCATATACAAACATATTTTACTTAAAGAATTCATGTTATCACTTACATACATTTAAAAGATCATTTAACAAATAGTTAATTTTTTTAGTGTTTGTTGTTGTTGTTAGGTGCTTTTGAGTCATCTCTGACTCATAGCAACTCTATGTACAGCAGAACTGCCCCATCCTGTGCCTGACCCATGATCTTTGCTGTACCTGAGCCCATTATTGTAGCCCCATCTTGTTGAGGGCCTTTCCCTTTTGTGTTGACCCTCCACCTTACCAAGCATGACATCCTTTTCCAGGGAATGGTCCCTTCTGACAACTTGATCAAAGTAGGTGAGGTGAAGTCTGGCCATTCTCACTTCCAAGGAGCACTGTGGCTGCACTTCTTCCAGGACAGATTTGTTAGTGCTTTTAGCAGTCCATGTTACTTTAAGAATTCATCACCAGCACTGCAACTCAAAAGCATCGACTCTTCTTTGGTTTCCTTATTCATTGTCCAGCTCGCATATGCATATGAGATGATTGAAAATAGCATGGCTTATGTCAGGTGCTCTTAGTCTTCAAGGAGATTCTTTGCTCTTCAGCACTTCAAAGAGGTCTTTTGCTACAGATTTGCCAAATGCTTTACATCATCTGATATCTTGACTGCTGCTTCCTTTGGTGTTGATTGTAGAAATAAGTAATATGAAGTCTTTGACAACTTCAATCTTTTATCCATTTATCGTGATGCTGCTTATAGGTCCAGTTGTGAAGATTTTTGTTTTCTTTATATTGAGGTGTAATCCATACTGCAGACTGTAGTCTTCAATCTTCATCAGTAAGTACTTGAAGTCATCCTCACTTTCAGCAAGCAAAGTTGTGTCATCAGTGTATTGCAGGTTGTTAATGAGTCTTCCTCCAACCCTGATGCCACTCTTCTGTTCATATAGTCCAGCTTCTTGGATTATTTACTCAGTACACAGATTAGATAAGTATGGTGAAAGGATACAGCCCTGATGCTCTTTCTTCCTCATTTCAAACCATGCAGTGTTCCCTTGTTCTTATCGAATGACAGCCTCCTGGTCTACGTACAGATTTCTCACAAGGACAATGAAGTATTAGGGAATTCCCATTCTTATCAATGTTATCTATAATTTGTTAAGATTCGCACAATCAAATGCTTTTGCATAGTCAGTAAAATGCAAATAAATATCTTTCTGGTATTCTTTGCTTTGAGCCAAGAAGTTTCAAAACCACCAGCCATTCTGTGGAAGGAAGACTGGGCAGTCTATTTCTGTAGAGACTCACTGCCTCAGAAACTCAGAGGGGGTTGCTGTGAGTTGGAATCGACTCAGTGGCATGAGTTTGGTTCTTATTTAGTGCCAGGACTGTGCTAGGTGTTTGAAATGTATTATGCCTTTTAATCCTCACACACATCTTTTGAAGTCAATAATGTTCTCATTTAACAAAAAAATAGTTTTTTTTTTTGTTTGTGAAACTATGTACAGCAAAGGATCCACCATTTTAACAAATTCTCCATGTACAGTTCAGTGATGTAGTATTCATTCTTCAAGTCGTGTAATCGTTCTTCTTATCCTTTTACAAATTATTCTACCACTATTGACATAAAGTTAATTGCTTCTCATCTAACCTTTCAAGATGTTGTTGTCATTTAGATGCCACCTAGAAACACTTTTGAGGAAGCACAGTGCACAGGGCAGACACACTTTTACTAATTAGGCTGTACTGTTGTTTGGTTCAAAGCTGACTTGTGAAAAGTTTTGGTTTGAGGTTTAAGGTTTAAAGATTATCGCAGGGCAGTGGTTTAGGGTGTTCAAAACTATTTTGGCTCAGTGGTTCCAGAAGTTCTGGACTCCTTTGGGAATTTATAATTCTATTCTCTTGTACCACCCCCCTCTCATTCCACTTTGATCAGGTTTCTTGTGTAGAATCTTGGATCAAAACTTTCAGTAATGGTAGACAGGTACCATCCAGTTCTTGTCTCGTGGAGAACAGATCAGAAAACTGAGTTTTGTAGACAGGTTAAGTGCTGGATAAGGTCACGTAGCTATAAAGTGCCAGAGGTTGGATTTTGAGCCCATTTCCCTCATATCATGCTTTCCCACTCTACCACCCTGAAAATTATGTAGTTAAGAAGGAGGATGATTCTCCATTTCACTGTTGTTATTAGGTGCCGTCATGTTGGCTCCGACTCACAGTGAGCCTATGTACAAGAGAACAGAATATTTTCTTGTCCTGCATCATGCTCACAATCTTTGCTGTGCTTGAGCCTATCATTTTAGGAACTCTGTCAGTCCATCTTGTTGAGGGTCTTCCCCTTTTTTGCTACTTCATCATGGTTATTGTTAGGTGCCGTCGAGTCATCTCTGACTCACGGTGACCCTGTATACAACAGAACAAGACACTGCCTGGTGCTGTGCCAGCCTTACAATCCTTGCTGTACCTGAGCCCATCATTGAAGCTACTGTGTCAATCCATCTTGTTGAGGGCCTTCACCTTTTTCATTGACCCTCCACTGTACCAAGCATGATATCCTTCTCCAGGGAATGGTCCCTTCTGACAAAAGTAAGTGAGAAAAATTCTGGCCATTCTCACTTCCAAGGGGCATTCTGGCTGCACTTCCTCCAGGACAGATTTGTTAGGTCTTCTGACAGTCCATGGTACCTTCAGTATTCTTCACTAAAACCACAACTCAAAAGCATCAACTCTCCTTCAATCTTCCTTATTTTTACATGAAATGAAGCGATTGAAATAATCTTTGCTCTTCAGCACTTTAAAGAGGTCTTTTGCAGCAGATTTGCCCAATGCAATATGTCGTCTGATTTCTTGACTGTGTTGATTGTGGAACCAAGTAATATGAAATCTTTGACAACTTCAATTTTTTCTCCATTTATTGTGATGCTGCTTATTGGTCCACTTGTGAGGATTTTTGTTTTCTTTACTTTAAGATGTAATACATACTGCAAACTATAGTCTTTAGTCTTTGTCAGTAAGTGCTTCAAGTCATCTTCACTTTCAGCAAGCAGAGTTGTGTCATCTGCATCTCACAGGTTGTTAAGTCTTCCTCCAATCCTGATGGCACACTCTTCTTCACATAGTCCAGCTTCTCAGATTATTTGCTTTGCATACAGACCAAATAAGTATGGTGAAAGGATACATTCCTGACATGCTCCCTTCCTGATTTTAGACCTTGCAGTATCACCTTGTTCCATTTGAATGATAGTCTCCTGGTCTGTGTCCAGTTTCCTCATGAGCACAATTAAGTTTTCTGGAATTCCCATTCTTCTCAGTGTTCTCCATAATTTGTTATGATTCACACAATCAAATACTTTTACATAGTCAAAAAAACACAGATATCTTTCTGGTATTCTTTGCTTTCAGCCAAGCTCCATTTGACTTCAGCAGTGATATCCCTCTTTTCATGTCCTCTTCTGAATCCATCTTGCATTTCTGGAAGTTCTCTGTCGATATAGTCCTGCAACCATTTTTTAATTAGCTTCAGCAAGGTTTTACTTGTGTGTGATATGAATGATATTGTTTGATAATTTCCATATTCTGTGGGATCACCTCTCTTTGGAATGGTTACAAATATGGATCTTTTCCAGTCAGTTGGCCAGGTAGCTGTCTTCCAAATTTCTTGACATAGATGAGTGAGTACTCCCAGCATGGCATCTGTTTGTTGAAACATCTGAAAGGGTATTCTATCAATTCCCGGAGCCTAGTTTTTCGCCAGTTCCTTCAGTGCAGCTTCAATTTCTTCCTTCAGTACCACTGGTTCTTGATCATATGCCACCTGCTGAAATGGATGAACATCGACCAATTCTTTCTGGTGTAATGCCTCTGTGTATTCCTTTCATCATCTTTTGATGTTTCCTGCATCAGTCAATATTTTGCCCATAAAATCTCAATATTGCAACTTGAGGCTTGACTTTTTTCTTCAGTTCTTTCAGCTTGAGAAATGCTGAGTGTGTTCTTCCCTTTTGGTTTTCTAACTCCAGGTTTTTGCACATTTCATTATAATAATTAACTTTGTCTTCTTGAGCTGCTCTTTGAAATCTTCTGTTCAGCTTTTTCATCTTGTCATTTCTTCTATTTGCTTTAGCTACTCTCTTCTCAAGGGCAAGTTTCAGAGTCTCTTCTGACATCCATTTTGGTCTTTTCTTCCTTTCCTGTCTTTTTAATGATCTTTTGCTTTCTTCATGGATGATTTTGTTGATGTCATTCCACAATTCCTCTGATTTTCGGTCATTGGTGTTCAATGCATCAAATCTATTCTTTAGGTGGTCTCTAAATTCAGGAGGGATATAATAAAGGTCATATTTTGGCTTTTGTGCACTTCTTTTAATTATCTTCATCTTTAGATTGAACTTACATGTAAGCAGTTGATGGTCTATTCCACAGTCAGATCCTGGCTTTGTTTTGGCTGAAGATACTGAGCTTCTCCATCACCTCTTTCCACAGATATAGTCAGTCTGATTCCTGTGTACTCCATCTGGTGAAGTCCATGTGTATAGCTGCTGTTTATATTGTTGAAAAAAGGTGTTTGCAACAAATAAGTCATTGGTCTTGCAAAATTCTGTCATGCAATCTCCAGCATCATTTATATCACCTATGACATACTTTTCAACTACTAGCAATTCTTCATTGTTTCCATCTTTTGCATTACAGTCACCTGTAATAATCAACATATCTTGATGACATGTTTGTTCGATTTCAGACTGCAGAAGTTGGTAAAAATCTTCAATTTCCTCATCTTTGGCTTTGATGGTTGGTGCGTAAATTTGGATAATAATAGTATTAATTTGTCTTTTTTTGTAGGTATATGGATATTATCCTATCACTGACAGCATTGTACTTCAGGATACATCTTGAAACTTTCTTTGTGATAATGAATGCCACACCATTACTCTTCAGTTTGTCATTCCTGGCATAGTAGACCATATGATTGTCTGATTCAGAATGGCCAAAACCAGTCCATTTCAGCTCACTAATGCCTAGGATGGGAGCGCTGGTAGCATAGTGCCTAAGGCACTTGACTACTAACCAGAAGTCTGGTGGTTCAAACCCACCAGCCACTCCTCGGAAGGAAGATGGGGCAATCTACCTCCGTAGTGATACTGCCTCAGAAACCCAAGGAGGGGTCGCTGTGATTCAGGTCTGACTCGATGGCACGTAACAACAATAACAGTGCCTAGGATATCGATCTTTATCTGTTCCAATTCATTTTTGACAACTTCCAATTTTCCTAGATCCATTCTTTGTACATTCTGCATTCTGATCATTAATGGATGTTTGCAGCTGTTTCTCCCCATTTTAGTCATGCCACATCAGCAAATGGAGGTCCCGAAAGCTTTCCTCCATCCACAGCATTATGGTCAACTCTACTCTGAGGAGGCAGCGCTTCCCCAGTTATATTTTGAGAGATTTATGACCTGAGGGGTTCATCTTCCGGCACTATATTAGACAATGTTTTAGGGCTATTCATAAAGTTTTCCAGTAATATATGAGACTGTGTTTCATTGCTATTCATAAGGTTTTCACTGGCCAATTCTTTGAGAAATGGATGGTCCCTTCCTTCTGAGTCTATCTTATTCTGGAAGCTCTGCTGAAACCTGTCCATTGTGGGTGACCTTGTTGGTATTTGCCAGTGGCACAGTCTCCAGCTTCACATTAAGCAACATGCAGGCCACCAAAGTATGACAGACTGACCGACGAGTGGTGGACTTCACTATTAGAATAGTAATTTCTTTCTTGTGGTTTTTAGAAGGGTTTAGCTGGAAGTCCCTGAATGGTCCAAATGGTTAAGCCTTGGAAGACAGGCCTGGTGATCTGCTCTGAAAGGTTACAGCCTTGAAAATCCTATGGAGTACATTTACATTTCTACTCTGTACACGTGGGATTACCATGAGGTAGAGTTGACTCAATAGCAACTGATTTTAGCTTGGTTTTAATTTATCAAATTTGTGCTGCTTAAATCTTGACCAAATCAACCATTTTAGGACAGTTTGTATGAGCCTTACCCAGTTTTATTGAAGTCTTACAAGTGACTAAGAACTTAAGCAGGGTTAAGAGGTGGGAGGCTTGAGTATGTGGGGGTTGCCCATATTCTCCTCCCTGTTGCCATATTCTTGGCCCCATCATGCAGCCAAGCTCTGTACTCTTGGGGAAAGGAGGGACACAAATGAGACTGACTCTTTTCTCTACTTTTCTAATAGCTTAGGGTAGACTGGAATATACTGTGGAAAAATCAACCCTGGAATATCTGTGGCTTAACAGTGAAGGATTATTTCTTTGCTCATGGTATGCATCCAATATGGGATACCATATATCTTAACTACTGTTTTGTAGCTGTACTTTTGGGAGCAAATGACCTCTTTGGTTCCTCACTGCAGAGGAAGGAGGTAGTGGATATGCCCCTTCAACTCTTGTCTCATATACTATAGCTATGGGGCTGGGAAATGGGACAGTATGTGAAGGAATGCTTAATGGGTGCCCCTTACTATGGTAACCACCAGTATGGGGATTTTTTTTTCCCTCCCCAGCAAGGGAATTGGTGAATAAATTGCAGTTTAATGTAACATTGAGGTCGGAAAATGCATTTTTCTTCCCATGTTAATTTTAGGCCAGGGGTTGACCAACTTTTCCAAAAAAGGGCCTGATAGTAAATATTTTTGGCTTTGCAATCCTTATAGTCTGAGTTGCATCTGTTCACTTCTGCAGAAGCAGCCATAGATGGTATGTACACAACTAGTAGTGGCTGTGCTACTATCAAGCTTTATTTATAAAAACAGCCAGACAGCCTGTTTTAGATGTTTGAGCAATTATTTATGAAAGCCCAATTTTAGTATTTTCCAGATGTGATATATGATAGTTACCTGCTGATTTTCATTCAAGCTGTGTGTGGAGGTGTGTCATCCTTGGTTAATTTATCAGCAGTTCACTGCTGCTTTTATAAAAACTTTAAAACATTCTCATTTCATTTTTCTCACTTCAGAGCCTTGTGGCTCCAACCACCACAGCCTATGGCAGAGCAAACTGTCAGGCAAGGGTTTTGCCCCTCCAGTTTCTGGAGACTGCTGAGCCCATTTACCCAGGCTCACCTGCACTGCTCAGTCTTGTCAATAACAGCTCTACTGGAGCCAGTGTCTTAGAAGTGGTGAAGCTTCCTTGTTCAGGTTCTCACTTACTTAAAACATTCTCAGTTCTTCTCTCTCAACCTTCCATTTCTGACTCCCATACCTTCCTTTGGAAGTAAGCTTGCCATGAAAAATAGCCTGATATTTCAACTTCGTTGTTACTGTGAAATGAACAGATATCAGATATATAGGGTTGTATATTTTTTTTTTTCTTCATAATTCAAAAACATTCTTCCAGTTAAATCTTTTAACTTTTAACATATATTACAACTAATTCTATAGAACATATAACACAAATATCTTTCTCTGGGTAGTTGAGCCTTTAAGTGTCTTTAGATAGTGCATTGATCCTTTCCAGTCATATTATTACCCTGACATTCCCTTCTCTGTTATTAATGTTTCTTCCTATCTACTGGATCCAAGCACCTACTGTGAGTTTAACAAGTGCTCAGCAGACCAGTAGATAAGTAGGAAACATGTTCATGACAAACAGGGTCACAGTTAAAAAGAGAAGCTGCTGAGCCTTGGTGGATTCACAGCGCAGGTGAGATGTTCTTTCCCTTAGAAAGAATCCTTTGCTGGATTCCTGACATCTGTCATCCATATCACTATTTTCCAATCCCACAGCCTTTTGAGCACAGCTGGGGTTGCCATGTTCACCAGAGTAGAACTGCATACACCCAACCAAGGAGAGTTTTTGAGTCAGATACTTGGTCCCATAAAGATCTATTACTTAGAGAGAAAGTTCTTTCCTCTGCCAAAGTGTACTAATAATAAACAACATAAGGCTGATACCTAAAATGAGAAAATAACTCATATCCCCACTTTCCTACTTTCCCTTTGTCCTGACCTTAACTACTTCATTGCACTTTCTCTCTCTGACCCTAACCACCTAGAGCTGGATCTTTACAAGTTAGGAGGACTCTGTCCTTCTCTGGTCTCTGCCAATAGACAAGTGCCAGCTTCTCTGCTAGCTCTCACTGCCCTCGATAGTTTTGGTAATTCATTACAATGACTCATAGAACTAACACAGGCTACCTGTTTTTATTGTTGTTGTTATGGCACTGACTCATAAGAACACTATGTGCAACAAAATGAAACACTACCTGGTTGTGCACCATCCTCGCAATCTTTGCTACACCCAAACACATTGTTGCAGCCACTATGTCATTCCATCTCATTGAGGGTCTTCACCTTTTGCACTGACCCTCCACATTACCAAGCATGATATCTTTCTCCAGGAATGGTCCTTTCTGGAAACATGACCAAAGTAGATGAGAGAAAGTCTGGCCATTCTCACTTCCAAGGAGCATTCTGGCTACACTTCTTCCAGGACAGATTTGTTTGTTCGTCTGATAATCTATGGTAGTTTCAGTATTGTTCCCCAACACCACAACTCAACAATATGAACTTTTCTTCAATCTTCCTTATTCATTGTCTGTCTTTCTAATGCACGTGAGGCTTTTGAAAATACCAGGGCTTGGATTAGGCACACCTTAGTCTTCATAGAGACTTCTTTGCTCTTTAGCACTTTAAGGAGGTCTTTTGCAGCAGAATTCCCCAGTGCAATACACTGTCTGATTTCTTGACTACAGCTTTGGTGGGTGTTGATTGTTGATCCAAGTAATGTGAAATCTTTGACAACTTCAATCTTTTGTCCATTTATTATGATGCTGCTTACTTATTGGTCCACTTGTGAGGATTTTCATTATCTTTATGTTGAGGTGTAATCCGTACTGCAGACTGTAGTCTTTACCTTCATCAGTAAGTGCTTCAGGTCATCCTTACTTTCAGCAAACAAGGTTGTGTTGTCTGCATGTTGAAGGTTGTTAATGCATCTTCCTCCAATCCTGATGCTATGTTCTTCGTAATGTATTCCAGCTTCTCAGAGTATTTGCTCAGCATAGAGATTGAGTAAGTGTGATGAAAGGATACATCCCTGACATACACCCTTCCTGATTTTAAACCATGCAGTATCCTCTTGTTCTGTTTGAACAACAGCCTCTTGGTCTATGTACAAGTTCCTCATGACCACAAATAAGTGTTCTGGAATTCCAATTCTTCTAAATGTTATCCACAATTTGTTATGATATACACAGTTGAATGCTTTTGCATAGTCAATAAAACAAGTAAAGATCTTTCTGATATTCTTTGCTTTTAGCCAAGATCCATCTGATATTCTTTGTTAGCCAAGATCCTATACTTATAGTTAACTATTTATTATAACCAGAAAGGATACAAACAAAGAGATAGATACATCAGGCACAGTCTGGGAGAGGCATTGATTCAAAGCCTACATTGCTTCCAAGGATATGCCACCCTCTTCTGTGATGGATGTTCTCATCACTCCAGGAAGCTTCAAAAGAGGGAGCTCCAAGGTCCGGGGTCATTTAATCATTGGAACCTCAATGCATATGCATGATTCAGTGAATATGCATGATTGACTGTATGATGCTGCCCTCTCTTCCTGATGTTTATTGCCAGGTGATGGTAGCATAGTGCCTAAGGCACTTGACTGCTAACCAGAGGCTGGTGGTTCAAACCCACCAGCCACTCCTCAGAAGGAAGATGGGGCAATCTACTTCCATAGTGATACTGCCTCAGAAACCCAAGGAGGGATCGCTATGAGTTGGGTCCAACTCAATGGCACATAACAACAACAACAACAACTCATTTTTGCATTTTTAAGCTCTGGTGTAGTGCCTAAAGCCTTTGACTGCTAATAAGAAGGCTGGTGGTGCCACTCCTCAGAAGGAAGATTGAGCAAGCTATTTCTGTAGAGATACTGCCTCGCAAACCCAAGGGGGGTTGCTATGAGTCAAGTCAACTCAATGGCAGTGAGTTTAAGTGTTGTCTGACTATTTCAGAAAAACGAGGACACCTTGATTGCCAAACCCAGTTCTTTGTCCAACAGAAGCCTTTTTGAAGAAGTACATATCTGGACTCGTACGTAGGTCAGGGTGTTTTCTGTTTTGCAGACTTACAGTCATGGTAGCTGATAGTGGAGTTTCTTATGATGAAATAGAGAGGAAGAGGCCTACTTGAGGCTCTGCTGAAAATGACTGAGACCTTTCTTGGTCATAGAAACTTACGTAAGCTAAGAGACAAAAAGAGAACATAGAGAGAGTGGAAGAATGAGAGTGAAATGTGGCTTTGTCATATAAGAAAACTTATTTTCTCTAAAAAGAAAAAAAATTGTCCAAATTAGTCATAATATGTCTAATTTTTATTTTAGTCTGGCTTGTAAATAGGAAGAAGAGTGCTTACCTGACTTCTGTTCAGTCTCTAAATATGACCTGGATGGTAGCACATAAGTATGAGGCCCTGTCAATAATTAACAATAATTATTATAATCAGTAATTACAAGGAACCAGATGCTTATTGAAAAAAAAGTCCCCAGTGTAGGCTGTGTACTGGAATGACCTAGGAAGCTTTAAATATAGAGATTTCTGGGCTTCACCTCCAGAGATTCTGATGTAATTGTTCTGGAGTAGAGCCTAGGCATATGGATTTTAAAAGCTGCACAGATGATTCTAATATGCAACCAAATTGAGAACTGCTATTAACAACTAGTTCACTTCTGGATTTGCAGGTGTTAGGTAATTTGCATACCTTACTTGAAGGCGAAGCCAATTTTGAATTGCTTTGTAATACAACGATGTCTTTCTGTTTCTCAACTCTGTTCATCAGATATTGAGTGCTTACCAGGTACAAGACACTGTTGTTAAATTAGGGGATTTAAGTATGCATATGATATGGTTCTTGTCTTCAAGAGTTTATTTAAAAAAACAAACTAAAAATAACACCAAAATAACTCTAATGGAACTACTGCAAGCTAAATGTCATTAAAATGAATCATGCAATTATGGTAATTGAATTGAGAGAAGGACAAATTGTATTTAATTAGAGGGGATCAAGGAAGGCTCTACGAAGGTGGCATTTGAGCTGTCTGAGGCTTGGCATGCAGAGAGGGGGTAGGGATATCATTCCAGGTGGAAGGAACATATGAGCACAGATACAAGTGGGAGAGCAAGGAAAATATTTAAGAAATAGCAAGTGGATTATGTTTTGGCTGGTGTGCATAGAAGGTAGTGGGAAACAAATCTAGAAAGGAAGGCTGAGGCTAGCTTTAAAAATATTTTAAAACCTGCTTTAGCAGTTGATTGGGGTTGTTATGAATTCTTATTCATTATGTTCATAAAGCTGATGTGAGTGAACACATCATGATATGGTTTAAGGATTTATTTTTCTATACATTGCTTGAATTTGATATAGGTAGGTAGATAGATGTGTGTGTGTGTGTGTGTGTGTTGTGTGTGTGTATGATTATGTTAATGCTTTAAGTCAGGAAAGCATATTACAAAGTAAATTACATACGTTAATAAATTTTATTCTTAGTTTTGAATAAACTCAAATACCTTTTAAATTTGAGAGAAAAATCATAGAAAAATATTTATTTTAAGATAGCATTGATTTTTCAATACTTTTCAAAATAGGCCTTTTATTCAGATGAAATCTGGACTAAAGTCTAATATGAACAAATAAAAAGATTGCCCTGGTTTGAGCAGGATATTGGACAGAGGGGGTTCTAGAGCTCTACTCTTTCAGGTCCTGCTACATTCATGTTCCCCCATAATTTTTAATTAATATTTCTTCCTAACATATCAAAAAGTGGGGAGATTTTTTTTTTTTTTTTAAATTACTAGGAATGAGAGTATGATCCTAACAACCTAACATTGACTTGCCAAGGTGAGAAGAAATTTAAGAAATGTGTATAATGAGAGTGTGATGAAAGAGTCAGTGGTAACCTCCGTCATTATGACAAAATTGCAAACATGTTTGCTGAATGGCTGCAAAGCACTAGGCCTCACACTAGGCAGTGAGGATGCAAACCGCAAGACAGGCACTTGAAATGATGTTTGTTATATGACCTGCCAGGCTGAGTGCAGTGTGTGGTGGCAGGAGGTGGACATGCCCTCAGGCTTTGGGTATGAGGAAGACTGCCTGGGGGAAGTGATATCTAATCTAGTGCTCTCTCTTAACAGCAGCTTTTTGCAGTGATGGAAATGTTCTGTATTTGTGTCATCCAATGTGGTGGCCATTAAGCCACTAGTCACTAGTGTGACTGGGAAACTACATTTAAAATTTTGTGTAATTTTAATTAACTTAAATTTAAAAAACCATATATGGCTAATGACTACCACATGAGACAGTGCAAATTGGATCAGAGTCTTGAAGGGTGTTATGACTGCCTGGTCAGAAGAAGGGAATGCAGCCCATGGAGAGAGGTGGGCTTCTAGTCATTGTAATTAATCTGGTTTTGGCCAGGGGTGAGCGAGAGCTGAGGGTGTTTGTTAGCCTGGAAGGAATGCAGTATCTCTGGGCATAACATCTGGAAATGAGAGAGCTATGGTGAGAGGCTTGGAATGTTTACAGGGGGGGCATTTATACAGGTTCTTCACAGGAGTATGTTGTTGTTGTTGTTATTTGCCGTCGAGTTGGCCCCGACTCATAGCGACCCCTCCTTGGGTTTCCGAGGCAGTATCACTACGGAAGTAGGATTGCCCAACCTTCCTTCCGAGGAGTGGCTGGTGGGTTTGAACTGCCAGCCTTCTGGTTAGCAGTCAAGTGCCTTAGGCACTATGCTACCAGAGCTCCCTCACAGGAGTATGTGGGGGTGGAAAGGTAGAAGGTGAAAGGGGAGTGTGTGTGTGGGGGGGGGTATTGTGAGCTGGCTCACTACTGGGGCTGGGGACAGATGTGGCATGACAAATTGAGCTGCCTTGCATGGATTCGAGATTTTACCCTGAGGAAATGTTTTTATGCAGGGAAGTGACATGATCTGACTTAAGTTTTAGGACAAGTACCTGGGCTGTGTCAGGGCAAATGGATCAGGGATGGGAAGGTGGAGCCAGGAGGACCAGTTGCAAGGCTGTTCCTGGGACTGTAGGTGTGACCAGGCTGGGCCATTGTAGGGAGGTGGCAGTAGGTTGGGAGGAAAATGGGTTCATGGAGAGAGTGAAGAAGGTGGCCTTGCAATACTTGGTGATGTTTTCATAGAGCAGGAAGAGATTTTTCTGGTTTCTGGGTCGAATATCTAGGCAGATGGGAAACTATGTACCAAGAGAGGGGACACAAGAGAAGATGCCCATTTGAGGCATCAGAAGATGAGTTCTAGCTTGGTGGAGACGGATATGTGGGTTGGAAGCTTAGGAAAAAGATCTGAGTGAGATGTAGAGATTTAAGGACCAAGAGTGTGCTGACAGAAGAGAAGATACTCACCACAGGAGAGTATGCAGAGTGAGAAGACCAGAAGACCCTGGTAGAACCCACTGGAAAGTCAGTTTTTAAGGAGTGAGCAGAGAAGGAGATCAAAGAGACCAAGAAGGAGCAGGCTTAAAAAAAATCCAGGATGCCAAGGGAAAAAAGATATAATCTGCACTGTTGAGTGATTTGGAGAGGTCAAATAAGGATGCAGAAGTGGCCACTACATTAGCAGTAAGGAAGAGCAGAGCCTATGGGAGGAATTTCAGGAAGTGGTGAGGCAGAAGCCAATTTACATACAGCAGTTGAAGGAAAAAGATGGCATCAAGTGGCAGAGAGAACATATGTAGATATAACTCTTATAAGGAACTTACCATTAGTTGTCATATCTCCAGTGATCAAGTACCTGTTTTGTTTTGTTTTTTAATAACTTTTTATTATGATTTGGGTGAAATTTTATAAAGCAGATTTGTTTTACAATCAGCAGTTCATACACATTTTGTTTTGTGACAATCCCCAAAATGTAACAGCTCTCTTCCCACTTCCTCCCTGTAGTCACCCTTTCCCTGTGTCCTTGCCTGTGTATTCCTGCCTCCCTACATTTCTCTCTGTGAATATGCTGCCCTTCAGATCTCCTGTGGTTGATTGTTCTAAGGAGTGCTTCTCCCTGGTGTAGTTGTTCAGCTCATAGGCCTGTCCATTGTTTGGCTAAAAGTGGCTGGAGCTCCTCAAGGATACTCTTGGGATATCATACAGCCCATATTTTAGAAATAGATTTTTTCAGGCTTTGCTGAGATTGCAGTCTTAGGGCTCATTTCAAGAGTGAAAATCTCTAGTCTGCACAGATGGAAAATCTTTCAAAGAATGAATATAGGAATAGTTAATAGGAGTGTCTAACAACTGTCATCTCAACCTAGAGAGTTGTCTGTGGTCTGACACTGTGCTTGCAGTTAACTGAGTGACTTAGTTAAAAGTATACAGACTAGTAGATAGGTGGCACTGTGTGTCTGCCAAACTGAGTTAGGAACAGGAATACAGCCTCTAGCACCAAATGAATAGCATTGTGGGAATAGAAATTTTTGTTATTTTTAATGTTAGTGGCATGAACTTGTCTAATGATGATGAATAGATTTTATTTTAAATCTTTGCAACTTAAATTTCAGGAGACTACAGATTGTATGTAGTGTTGTAATGGTTTGTGCTATGACATTCTTTACCAGGAGAAAGACATGAACCTTTACATTTATAGAGATTATTAATCTATATCTTGGAGTAAGACTTTAGTAAGGAGATCTGGTGCCAGAGTGGTTAAAGCATTTGGCTGCTAACCAAAAGGTTGGCTGTTTGAACCCACCAGGTACTCGATGGGAGAAAGATGTGGCAGTCCACATCTGTAAAGATTACAGTCTTAGGACAGTACTGCTCTGTCCTGTAGGGTCACCAAGAGTCAGAAGTGACATGATGGCAGTGGGTTTTTTTATTTTATTTTATTTTTTAAAGGCTTTAATGTCTGCAAAAACGGCAAGGAGGCCACATGTTCTGACCTCCTCTAATCTCACAAGAGGAAGACAGCAGTAACCCAAGGCCTATTACTGCAAGGCCAAACATGCTGCCTCCCTCCAGCCCTTTCACCAACCGTTCCTCCCAAAGCACCCACCACCTCTCTCCTGGGTTCGATAATTCACTGCAGTGGCCACACAGAACTCACAGATTACAGGGTTTATTAGGGAAGCACCAGTCTACAACTCAAGTTCAGGAAGAACGCTCAGTCTCTCTCCCAGCCCACCGTCCCTCAGCCAAGAGTCTCTCACAGTCTCTTTCCCAGCAGTGCTGGTCCCTCGGTGTCTCACTCAGCAATGCGCTGTCTCAGGAGCCCATGTCTCTTTCAGCAGCAAGTCTTCCTCCACCAGCAGTCTGAGAGAGTTCTGCCTCCAGGTCTCCTTTAGAGCCCGCAGGGTGGTCAAACTAGCCAATTATGGCATCAGAACTCTAAGCACCTGAGAGAGAATGGGCACCTCCCAGAACATTGTTTTGTGCCACTCCCAACAGAAATACTCCAGGTGGACACCTTCAGCAATCAGGAGCTCCTCAGTTGCTCATAGCAAATTCCACCTTGGAGTTTACAAAGACTTATGGGTAGAAAAGCCACACAAAGTAATTTACTATACCACAATGTCCTAGGATGTTTAATAAACTAAGACTTTGGTTTGACATCACAGATTACACATTTGTGCAGCAAAGTAAGGTACTGTTTTAGTCATTGAGGGCCATTGAAAAATCCAATTGACATAGTGGATTTAATAAACACAAGATGCATTTATGCCAAGTGAAAGATGCCTGTAAAACAGGGCTTGCAGCCATTTAGGCAGTGGGGAGAACTACATCATAAATGCACATTTCAGTGAGAAGATTTAGACTTTATTGATGCGTAAAGCACTTGACTGCTAACCAGAAGGCTGGTGGTTCAAACCCACCAGCCACTCCTCGGAAAGAAGATGGGGCAATCTGCTTCCGTAGTGATACTGCCTTGGAAACCCAAAGAGGGGTTGCTATGAATCGGGTCTGACTCGACGGCACATAACAGCAACAACAACAACAACAACAAAATACCTATGTAGAAAGTATAAAAGGGCCAAAAACTTCAATGAAGAAAACAGAAGACACTCCTCTGTAATCAAAGTTATTCCTTCTTTGGAGTTATTACTTTGATTGTTTTCCCCTTTTATAGATAAGTATGTCATGCTGTATTTCTATTTTGTTTATTAACTTAGCATTGTATTGTGATCACTTCTTAAGTATTAAAATTCTTTAAAAGCATTATTTTTAATGGTGGTCTAATGCTCCATTTGGGAGCTCTGGGTACATAGTGCCTAAGGCATTTAACTGCTAACCAGAAGGCTGGCGATTCAAACCACCTCCTCGGAAGGAAGATGAGGCAATCTACTTCTGTAGTGATACCACCTCGGAAACCCAAGGAGGGGTCGCTATGAGTTGGATCTGACTCCACAGCAGTGAGTTTGAGTTAATGCTCCATTCTATGACTGTTTTCGTATCTAACTCTTTTCCTACAATTAGGTTTTTGATATTTTTCCAGCTAAGGGCAAGATTTATTTCTTTACCAGAGTATATATGTTCTTTTAGTGTAGTATGACATACATAGGAGTCAATAATGAATGATGTGTTTTGAATTGGATGATTCTGATTTAAGAATTTGTTGTCCTGAGTAAAATAGATTCCTTCTGCCTGAAATACTTAATTAGCTAATGAATTGAATGCTTTTTTAATTTCCAATTAAAATTTTAAGTGGACTTGTGGGAGGGAATAATATTGGGTATTGGCAAAATGTCTTTCCAGAAGATTGCTGACTACTAGAACTATAATCCATGTAATTTACTGATTGTTCACATATTTTGTGATAATGAGTAGCATTGTCTGTTATGCATATTGAATGGCCCTGAGAATAAATTACATTGAATTTTGGCTTTTTAAAAAGTTTCTTGAGAAGAATTATTTTATATCATAAGAGATCAGAGTTTAGGCTCCAGAGCTAAACTGCCTGCATTTTCAGATTGGCTGAGCCACACACTGGCATCATGATTGTGCAAAAATTATTTAACTTCTGTGAGCCTCAGTTTCCTTAAGTGCAAAATGTGGATGATAGATGTAACTATCTCATAATGTTATTGTGAGGATATAGTTAGATAATCCCTATAAAAGCTAAAGCACAGTGCTTATTAAGTATGAAATACCAAGTAGCTATTATTATAATTATCATTATTATTATTTTGTATTCTGCTAATCCCCATGGCCAAGAGCATAGGCTTTCAATCTACATATCTGCTGAGATCTACAATTTATTACCTGTTTGGCTTTGGACCAGTTATTTAACTTCTAAACATTAGTACTTTAACCTACTTCATAATACTGTTAGGAGGTTTAAATGGGATAATGAATATCATAGCATTGTGACTGGTACATGCCAAGCATGTTACTATTGTTAATAGTAAAATTAAATAATTCTTATAAATTAGCATAAAAACAAGACATAAAGATAAAATATCAAGTGACTAATTCCAAGGCAGTGTATGGGGCAGACCAAGAATTGGAAATGACATAATGTAATACCTGTTTAGTTTAGGTTTATTAGTGTAGGTTTATGAACCCTTTTCACATACAGTACTGCATTGTCAGTGAAAAAAACATTGATCTATGGGTGGATAGATGAGTGGACAGGCTGAACTATTAGGTATGTCTATGCAGGGAGCAGTGTGCCCATGACCATGTGTAGGGTTAGTGACAATGTTTCCACAAGTGTATTTGTATGTCACTCCTATGCACAACTCCCTCCAATGGCTTCTCATCTATCTCAGAGAATAAGCCACATGTCCTCCCACTATCTTAGAAGACCCAGGCACTACACAATTCCAGGGCACCATTCATCTAGATGACAGCTGACAAACCACAGGCTAAATATGGAGCCACAAGCTAAGGACACTACACTTTTAAAAGATTGGAAAAATCAACAAAATAATATTTCATGACACATAAAAATATATGTAAAATTCAAATTTCAAAGTAAAGTTTATGTACTGTCTATGCTATGACAGCAGAGTTTAGTATTTGTGACAAAGACCATATAGCTTGAAAAGCCTAAGATATTTACAGTTTGGCCCCTCACAGACAAAATTTGCAGGCCCCTAATTCAGACTATGAAATGGGGCTGAAGGCTCTTACAAAGCCCTCTCTGTGCCTCCTCCCAATATTACCCTCTCTCCTTCTCCACCTCAGTCACTCTATTCTATTTACATGGTCTCCTTGCTCTTCCTGGGATACACAAGACCTGTCCCTGCTTCTAGGCCTTTCTATCCATCTATCTTTCCATCTGCCTGGAATGCAGTCTGGAATGCTCTTCTCCCAGTTACCTGCATGGCTTCTCTCTCACTACTTATGTAAATCCGAACTCTCCCCCACACCCTCAATCCCCACCATTCCATTTTTCCTTCTTAGCACCTATATACTATGTCTTTTACATACTCATCTCCCTCCAAGAGCATAATCTCCATGATGGTAGGGTATTTTTCCTGTTTTGATCACAGATGATCGCAGTGTCTAGAACAAAAAGCAGCATTCACAGGTTTTAGTAAATACTGTTCATCAAGTAAACGAATCAACTTGTTTCACAGTGTCACCAAGATACCATGCCCCCTACCTCTCAGTACTTTGGCTCATTCTTCCCCTGCCTCCTCAACTACCCTTTTTCCATCAAGCTGAGTAAAGCCTCTACTTCTGTTCTGGGCTTTCAATAAACTAACTTAATGGGGGAGGTCTTTTCTTTTTATTATCATAATGCTTAGTCTTTGTTAGGGTCTTGTAATAAGAATAAAAACACAAAGTACACTAAATCTGTTCATACACAAAACAGACCTTCTTCCTTCCCTCTCAAATCAGTTATTCAAATAAGAAAAATACATATTCTGTATAACCACTTCATGGGAATAAAAAATGGTAGCATTTTCTCTGAAAATGACAGTGGTAGCAAGGCACCATCTACTTCTTCTGGTCTCATAGTCATATACACTGAGGATTGCATGGTGTACCAGTCCCTTGGACTAAATGTTTCCATGAATGTTTGGTTGTCTTCATTCTTCTTTGCTCTGGATGAGGAGTAACCCATCATTGCTTCTAGATGGCTGCTTGCAAGCTTTCAATATCCCAGTCACTACTCACCAAAGTAGGATGTGGAACAGTGTTTTTGTGTAGTATGTTATGCCAATTGAGTTTGATGTCCCCTGCGACCATGGTCCCAAGCCCAAGGGTCCAACTACTCGTTCCCTCTGGGTAGCTGGCTGTGGCCAAGAAGTGACTACAACCTTGTCGGTTGTCAGCTCTACTATATACCTGGGAATTCTTAGAGAACATACAAATACACTTGTAGAAACATTGTCTCTAACCCTATACATCATCATGGCACACTGCCCCCTGCTTAGACAAACCTAACAGTTCAGCCTATCCACCCATCTATCCACCTGTTGATCAATGTTAGCCTTCACTGACAACATAGTACTGTATGTGAAAAAGGTTTATCTTTGTTGTCTGTACCTCCTATACACCTCCTTATGTCTTCCTGTACTGAAGAGTATTTTTAAAAGCATAAATTAAAACACTTATGATACCAAAAGAAACCAATTATATTGATATACAATGATCAAAAATTTAAAATATCTAAAAATTTTTCTAATTTGTAATATTAATGTATGTGCTTCACATTAAATAACAAGATCTAGCAAGCAGCAGGTCTAATACCTATTGTGATTTTGAGCAAGTGATGAGCACAAACAATACTTGAAGATATCTACAAGTCGAATGTGACATGAAACTACCTGGGACTTCAAATTGGTGACAAAGTCATGGGTACTGCTAATACGATTACGGCTTATTGTCTATATCTAGTTAACAACAGTGGGTCCTTTTAGTTGCTGAAAGATATACTCTTCTCATTCTCTCACAATTACATGTAAAAAATCCAAACCAAACTCACTGCTATGGAGTTGGATCCCATGCATAGCAACCCTGCCTCGGGTTTCCAAGGCGGATTTCACTATGGAAGTAGATTACCCAACCTTCCTTCCAAGGAGTGGCTGGTGGGTTTGAACCACCATCCTTCTGGTTAGCAGTCAAATGCCTTAGGCACTACACCACCAGAGCTCCCTAAGCACATGTACCCCTTCAAAAAATCCTGTTAGCTCTGTCTGCAACCAATACCAAAAATCTGACCGTTTCTCACACCTCCATCTAGATTACTGAAATAACCTCCTAACTGATTCTTTACTTCTGTTTTTGTCCCTACAATTTACTTTTAAACCAGTACTTATGATCATTATGCGATATCAACCACATGGAGGGGGATCTGTGTAAGAGATCCTGGATATAGTGGGAGAAAAATGTGGAACAAAACTCAAAATCATTAAAAAAAAAAAAAAGGAATCAGGTTTGCTGATTGAGCCTGGTGGAACCCCTGAGACTATGGACCCTAGCTCCCCTTCAGGTCTGGGATTGAACCTACTCCTGTGGCTTCCAGCCAAACAAAAAACAGGCATGTGAACTGAACATTTACATTAGGTAGATCCACTCTTTGGAGAGCTCAATCATGGGAGAATAGAAGGGCTGTGTATGCACAAGGAGACAGCTTGGGGGGCAGGAGTCCATAGGAGGGAAGGACACAGGGAAGAGGTAACTATGGGGAAGAAGTGGGAGGGGAGCTGTTGCCTTGTGGGAAATTGCAGTCAATGTCATGAGACAAAGTGTGAGCTGCTGTATGGAAAATGAATTTGTTCTGTAAACTTTCACACAAATTACAATAAAAATTTAAAAAAAAAAAATCTGAGAAGGGATCCACAGATTTCACCGCTGTCAATGAATTCTATGACACAGAAAAGTTTAAGAACTCCTGCTGTTGATAACTCCTTAGTGTTCCTTCCACTTGTGGAGGACCTCCATCTCACCTCTGAGTACATAAATCCAGCAATTCTTACTTCTCTCTGAACTTTCACTTTCCCCTTTTCTGCTTGATCTTTCCTGTCATCCCCAAATAAGCCATTACTTCTCCCCCCTTTTGTCTTCTCTTGACTCCATTTTCTCTGTTCTCCTTTACAGCAAACTCCTCAAAAGATGTTTCTAAACTCCATTTGTCTCCAATTCCTTTCCTTATATTTGCTCTTCAACATATTCCAGACATTATTCCATCCCTTATGACTCTATCAAAACTGTTCTTGCCAGGACACCTGTGACTTCCTCATGGCCAAACCAGTGGTCAGTTTTCAGGCCTCAGCTTACTTGACCTGTAGGCAGTATTTGACACAGTGGGTAACTTCATCCTCCATGAAATAAACACATTCTCTGCTTGGCTGAGAAGACACTTTATTTTTTTGTTGTGCCCTGCTTCTCTGTCTCCTATTCTTTTTGTGTGTGTGTGTGTGTGTGTGTGTGTGTGATTTGGGTGAAGATTTACAGAGCAAATTCACTTTCTATACAGAAGTTCACGTATACTTTGTCTCATGTCATTGACCACAGTTTACCACGATGCAACAGCTCCCCTTCCACTTCCTCCCCATAGTTACCGCTTCCCAGTGTCCGACCCTCCATACTCTCCTGCCCCCTAAGCTGTCTCCCTGTGCATAAGCAGCCCTTCTTTCTCCCATGATTGTTCTCTCCAAGGAATGTATCTACTTGAGGTAAATGTTAAACTCACATGCCTGTATTTTGTTTGGCTGGAAACCACAGGTGTGGGTTCAATTCCAGACCTGAAAGGCAGCTAGGGGCCATAGTCTCAGTGGTTCCATCAGGCTCTATCGGACCAGCAAACCTGGTCCCCACATTTTTTTGTTTTTCCTCCGAATGATTTTGAGTTTTGTTCCACATTGTTGTCCCTCTCCATCCAGGATCTCCTACATAGATCCCCTGCCAAGTGGATGACAGTGGTAGCCAGGCACCATCTAGTTCTTGTGGTCTCATAGTTGTATAGGCTGCAGATCAGATGGTGTACCAGTCACTAGGATTAATTGTTTCCATGAATTTTGGTTTTCGTCATTCTTCTTTGCTCTGGACAAGGAGACACCTATCGTTGCATCTAGATGGCAACTTGCTAGCTTTTAAGATCCCAATCGCTACTCGCCAAAGTAGGAGGTGGAACAATGTTTCGTATGGTATGTTATGCCAATTGAGCTTGATGTCCCCTGCGACTATGGTCCCAAGCCCGCAGGTTCAACTACT
>NW_006921851.1:4625410-4626231 GCF_000298275.1 Orycteropus afer afer
AATGTCCTCCAAGTTCATCCATGTTATGCAGTGTTTTGCAGATTCTACATCATTCTTTAGTGTTGCATAGTATTCCATTGTGTGTATGTACCATAATTTGGTTATCCATTCCTCAGTTGATGGACATCTGGGTTGTTTCCACCTTTTAGCTATTGTAAATAGTGCTGCGATGAACCTGGGTGTGCATATATCTGTTCTTGTCATAGCTCTCACTTCTTTAGGGTATATACCTAGTAATGGAATGGCTAGATCAAATGGTATTTCTAATTTCAACTTTTGAAGGAATCGCCATACTGCTTTCCACAATGGTTGTAACATTTTACAGTCCCACCAGCAGTGTATAAGAGTCCCAATCTCTCCACAACCTCGCCAGCATTTGTTATTTTCTGTCTTGTTGAACTTTGCTACTGGTGCTGGAGCAGGATGTTACCTCATTGTTGTTTTGATTTGCATCTCTCTAATAGCTAATGATGGTGAGCATTTCTTCATATGTTTGTTGGCCTCTATCACCTGTTCTTGTTCTTTCCTATCTTCTTGATGTTCAATGCCCAGAAATCAGTCTTTGAGTCTCTTCTCTTCTGTATCTATATCTGTTCCCTGCTGGATATCATCCAGTTTCATGCATAAAAATGATTTTCTAATAACTCTGTAATTTATATCTTTAACCAGTACTCCAGATTCATATATCCAGCAGTCTTATTACATCTCCACTTGGATGTCTAATAGACTCTTAAACTTAACATATTCTTCCCTGAACTCTTGATCTCCCCTTAAAAACGAGTTCTATCTGTAGTTAATGGCAGCTCCATCCCTTCAGTTAG
>NW_006921851.1:4626352-4628792 GCF_000298275.1 Orycteropus afer afer
TTTACAGAGCAAATTCACTTTCCACACAGCAATTCACACACATGTTGCCTCATAACATTGACTACAATTTACCCCAATGTAACAGCACCCCTCCCATTTCCTCCCAATAGTTACCAATTCCCTGTATCCATCACTCCATGCACCCTGCCCCCAAACTGTCTCCCTGTGCAGAGACAGCCCTTCTTTCTCCCATGATTTTTCTCTCCAAGGAGTGAATATACCTCAGGTACAGGTTCAACTCATTTGCCTGTCTTTTGTTTGGCTGGAAGCCACAGGTATGGGTTCAATAGCAGACCTGAAGGGCAGCTAGGAACCATAGTCTCAGTGGTTCCACCAGACTCTACGAGACCAGCAAACCTGGTTCCCCCTCTTTATTTTTTTTCCCCAAATGATTTTGAGTTTTTTTTCACATTGTTCTCCTTCTCTATCCAGGATCTCCTATAAAGATCCCCCTCCGAATGGTTGACAGTGGTAGCTGGACACCATCTAGTTCTTCAGGTCTCATAGTCATATGGGCTGAGGATCACATGGAGTACTAATTGTTTCCATGAATCTTTGGTTTTCTTCATTCTTCTTTTCTCTGGAAGAGGAAAGACCCATCATTGCATCTAGATGAATGCTGGCAAGCTTTTAAGGTCCCAGTCGATACTCACCAAAGTAGGAGGTGGAACAATGTTTTGTGTAGTATGTTATGCCAGTTGAGCTTGATGTCCCTTGTGACTATGGTCCCAAGCCCACCGGTTTAACTACTCACTCCTTCTGGGTAGCTGGCTGTGACCAAGAAGTGACTACAATCTTGTCCCTTCTCAGCTCTGCTATACCCCTGGGAATTCTTACAAAACATAGAAACACACTTGTAGAACCATTGTCTGCCAACCCTATACATGGTCTTGGGTACACTCCTTGCTGTATAGAAATATCTAATATTGGAACTTAATTCCTCTTTTCTCTCATACTATACAACAACCTTGTCAGCAAGTTATTGTTATTATTTTTTAACAATTTTATTATTGTTGAGAATATACACAGCAAAATCATACACTAGTTCAACCATTTCTACATGTACAATTGAGTGACATTGATTACACTCTGAATTGTGCAATCATTCTTATCCTCCATTTCTAGTTGTTCTTCCCTTATTAACATAAACTCATTGCCCCCTAAGGTTTCTTTCTAATTTTTTGAGTTGCTGTTGTGGGTCTGTAAACTGACTCAAGTATGGGAATTGATTGAGAGGCCAGGATTCTGTATTCTGGCAATTCAGTCTAAGCTGCTGTTCACATGACCTCGAATTCTTCTGTCTATACAGATCAAGTAAATATTTAGTAGGCCTGCCATGTATTTCTCTACTAGGAATACCATGACTAAGTAGCCAAGGCCATAATTCCACACGAGTCAGAGTATTCTCATTACTGTCTGACTCTGCTGTCCATTATGGTAAGCACACCCACCTTGCCTTTGTCAATTAACTGCTGCCACTAGGCCCCTACTATCATGGGGTCCAATCAGCCCCATCATAGTTAAGTGTCTTAGTTCAATTAGGGCAGTGCCCACTGTCAAATCCAGCTTACATAAAATAGCAATCACAGCAGTCTTCAAGGATGCTGGGGCTCCCTTCACAAATTTATTCCTCACCAAACTGGTGAAAGGTGTGTCTTCTGGACTCTCCATTTCTGGCTCCATTTCTGATAAATCCATTCTAACAAGCCAATTTCCCTAAGCCTCTGCATACTTTCTTTTACATTATAGCAAGCCAAGTCTGGTACTTCAACCTGACTTAAGGTAGCCACCACATAATCCGTGGTTCAGTCAGCCAACCAAATAAACAATTAGATCCTTTCATAACCTCTCTAGCTGAAACATTGAATAAAGAATCCTTATTTAGTGGGCCTAAATCAATAAATTTAGACTGATCGAATGTTATATTCCTTATGCCATTATCCCACACCCTCAGTAGCCATTCCCATGCATATTTTCCAGGTTTCTGTCTGTACATGTTAGCAAAACCTTGTTGGTCTTTTCAGGTGTAGCATACTACCTCCTCAGTCACACTTTGTATTTTACCTTTTGGGGTTTGCTTGGACTTAAGTTTAGTTAAAGGTATAGCAGCAACAATGGGTGTTTGGGGACATTCCTGAGAACATTCAACAATGTCTTCCATGGCATCCACCTCAGGCAGTGACCCAGCAGGAAGAGTTGGGCTAATCCCACCAAACTGAGGTGGAGGGGATAATGGTTTTACGGTAATCCCTTCAGATGGGAGGGACTCAACAGAATTTACAGGCTCTGTGTCCTCATCTTCCTGACTGTTGTTGTTGTTGTTAAGTGCCGTCGAGTCGTTTCCGACTCAGCGACCACACGCACAGCAGAACAAAACACTGCCTGATCCCACGCCAGCTCCACGATCCATCCTATACTTGAGCCCATCATCGCAGCCACC
>NW_006921851.1:4630543-4655543 GCF_000298275.1 Orycteropus afer afer
ATAATTCATCTGGCTTTCGGTCATTGGTGTTCAATGCATCAAATCTATTCTTTAGATGATCTCTAAATTCAGGAGGGATATATTCAAGATCAATCTTCCTGACTATCTGCCCATATGTCCCCATTCCAGGTTTCAGGATCACTTTTTTTCCCAATCAATGCCCTCACTTTCACTTCAGACACTTTCCGGGTTGACAATTTAATTGGCATTGTAATTCAGCCACCCTTACAAGACTCTGGGCCTGGTTTTCAGGCAATATCAGCTCTGTTACTAGAAGAAATAAGTCTTTCAGAGCACAACTGCAAACATTGAGGTCTTTTATGCGATGCTTAAACTGTGACTCAGCAGCCCTAAACTCATCTCACTCTTTCACCACTTTGTCTAGTGTAACTGGGACTAACCAACCAACTTCCTTACACTTCTCATGCTGACAAAATTGCAGAAAAGCATCAAATATGGGATCACCCAAAGCCTCATTTCTCAAAAGTACTTGATTTATTGGTGGTGCTAGTTTGCATATTAATGTTGCCACCTCATGCCATGGATTAGCAGGGCCCTCTTTACTAAGGGAGGCAGGGTCACCAGTGCCTTTGTGATTAATCAAATTGGAGAACCAAACCAGAATTGGTGAGAACCAATTTAGGAAGCCCATCCTTATGGTTTTGTATCTCTAGAACCACTCTTGGTACCAAATGTGTTTGGCCAGGTTCTCTGGAGAAGCAAACCCAGTAAAGTTTATATATACATATAGAGAAAGATAAATTTATCTTAGGAAAATGGCTCACACACATAGAAGCTGGCAAGTCCCAAATTATTGGATCCAACATCCAAACATCAGGCTGAAGGCTTTTCCTGACTCATGCATCTGCAGGGGCTGACAAGCTCAAGGTTGGTAGGCTGTTGACTACAACAAATGATGCATCCAAGATCTCCAGGCCGAATGGTGGATTGTTTGCTTGCTCATGGATAGTTGTAAACAGCACAAAAAGATCTCAGTCCACAGAAGAGTGTCTCTTTTCCCAGGATGCCCATAAATATATTGGAAGCAGGCCACAACCCTAGGGAAACTCCCTTTCAACAGATTGGCTTCTCAAAACATATACATCTGATCCCATCATGGGAATAACCCACATCACAATTGCCTAAACCACACAGAATTGTGGTCCAGGCAAGTTGACACACAGCTCCAACTATCACAAGTGGGCAGTGTATCATTTTGTTGTACCAGGGTTGCTATGAGGCAGAACAGATTTGAAAGGACCCCACTACATTGCCAAAAATTTATAATGTCTCTCTCTCTCTCTCTCCCAGCCTTCCCCAAAGGGATCTGAGGCCTTTTATGAGATTGACTCTTCATTGGGGGAAAGGAAATAATCAGACTTTTTGGGTATTACTGGACACTGGCTCTGAACTGACACTAATTCTAAGACACCCAAAGCATCATTGTGGCCCACCAGTCAGAGTGGGGGCATATGGAGGTCAAGTTATTGATAGAGTCTTAGCTCAGGTGCATCTCACAGTGGGTCCAGTGGGTTTCCCAAACCCATCCTGTAGTGATTTCCCCAGTTCCAGAATGCATAATTGGAATAGATATACTGAGCAATTGGCAGAATTCCCACATGGGGTCCTGACATGTGGAGTAAGGGCTATTATGGTAGGAAAAGCCATTAGAACTGCCTCTGCCTAGAAAAATAGTAAACCAAAAGCAATACTGCATCCGTGGAGGGGTTAAAGAGGTTACTGCCACCATTAAGGACTTGAAGGATGCAGGGGTGGTGATTCCCACCACATCCCCATTTAATTTGCCTAGTTGGCCTGTGTAAAAAACAGATAGATCTTGGAGAATGAGAGTAGATTATTGTAAACTTAATCAGGTGGTGACTCCAATTGCAGCTGCTGTTCCTGATGTAGTTTCATTACTTGAGCGAATTAGTATATCTCCTGGCACTTGACATGCGGCTATTGATCTGGCCAGTGCCTTTTTCTCAATACCAGTTTCAAAGGACCACCATTAGCAGTTTGCCTTCAGCTGGCAAGGCCAACAATGTACTTTCACAGTGCTTGCTCAGAGGTCTATCAACTCCCCAGCACTATGTCATAATTTAGTCCATAGGGATCTTGATTGCCTTTCCCTTCCACAGGACATCACACTGGTCCATTATATTGATGACATTATGTTGATTGGACCTAGTAAGGAAGAAGTATCGATGACTCTAGGCTTATTGGTGAGACATCTGTGTGCTAGAGGGTGGGAAATTAACCCAAGAAAAATTCAGGCCTGCCACCTCAGTGAAATTTCTAGGGGTCCAATAGTGTGGGGCATGTCAAGATAATCTTACTAAAGTGAAAGATAAGTTACTGTATCTGGCTTCCCCCGCAAATAAAAGGAGGCACAAAGTCTGGTGGGCCTCTTTGGATTTTGGAGGCAACCTATTCCTTCTTTGGGTGTGTTGTTTGGCCTATTTATCAAATGACTCAGAAAGCTGGTGGTTTTGAGTGGAGCCCAGAACAACAGAAAGCTCTGCAACAAGTTCAGGCTGCCGTGCAGGCTGCTCTGCCACTTGGGCCGTATGATCCAGCTGATCCAATGATGCTTGAAGTGTCTGTAGCAGATAGAGATGCTGTTTGGAGTCTTTGGCAGGTCCATCCCTATTGGTGAATTGCAATTCAGACCCTTGGGATTCTGGAGCAAAGCCCTGCCATCCTCTGCAGATAACTACTCTCCTTTTGAGAAACAAGTTTTGGCTTGTTACTGGGCTTTAGTAGAGACTGAACACCTAACCATGGGCCACCAAGTCACCATGAGGCCTGAGGTGCCCATCATGAACTGGGTGTTGTTTGACCCTCAGAGTCATAAAGTTGGACTTGCACAGCAGCACTCCATCATTAAATGGAAGTGGTATATCAGAGATTGGGCTCGAGCAGAACTTGAAGGCATAAATAAGTTGCATGAAGAAGTGGCCCAAATGCCTGTGGTCTCCACTCTAGTCACATTACCTTCCCTTTCCCAGTCTGCACCTATGGCCTTATGGGGATTTCCTTATGATCAGTTGACTGAGGAAGAGAAAACTGGTTTACTGATGGTTCTGCACAATACACAGGCACCACTTGAAAGTGGACAGCAGCAGCACTGCAGCCCCTTTCTGGAACTTCCTTGAAGGACACTGGTGAAGGGAAATCCTCCCAATGAGCAGAACTTTGAGCTGTGCATATGGCTGTTCACTTCGCATGGAACAAGAAACGGCCAGGTGTAAGGTTGTATATCCACCTTTTTGGCTAATGGCTTGGCTGGATGGTCTGGGAGTTGGAGGGAGCATGCTTGGAAAATTGATGACATGGATGTATGGAGAAGAGGTATGTGGATAGATCTCTCTGAATGGGCCAAAGGAGTAAAGATATTTGTGTCTCATGTGAATGCCTACCAAAAGGTGACTTCAGCAGAGGAGAACTTTTAACAGTCAGGTGGATAGGATGCCACATTGAGTGGAAACTAGTCATCCTTTTTCCCCAGCTACTCATGTCATTGGTCAATGGAGTCATGCACAAAGTGGCCATGGTGGCAGGGATGGACATTATGCATGGGCTCAGCAACATGGACAACCACTTACCAAGGCTGATTTGGCTGCCACCACTGCTGAGTGCCCAATATGGCAGCAGCAGAGACCAACACTGAGTCTGCAATATGGAAGCATTCCTCGGGGTGATCAGCCAGCCACTTGGTGGCAAGTTGGTTACATTGGACCACTTAGATCATGGAAAGGACAGTGTTTTGTTCTTATTGGAATAGATATTTATTCTGGATATGGATTTGCCTTCCCTGCAGACAATGCTTCTGCCAAAACTACCATCTGTGGAGTTATAGAATGCTTCATCCACCATCATGGTATCCCTCACAGCATTGCTTCAGATCAAGGGACTCATTTCACAACAAATGAAGTGCAGCAATGGGCCTATCCTCATGGAATTCACTGGTCTTACCATATTACCCCTCATCCTAAAGCAGCAGGCTTGATAGAATGATGGAATGGCCTATGGAAAACACAATCATGGTGCCAGCTAGGTGACAATACCTTGAAGGGTTGGGGCAATGTTCTCTAGGAGGCTGTATATGCTCTAAACCAGAGTCCAATATACAGTGCTGTTTCTTCAATAGTCAGGATTCACAGGTCCATGAACCAAGGGGTGGAAACAGGAGTGGTACCACTCACTATTACCCCTAGTCACCCACTCAAAAATTTTTGCTTCCTGTCCCTGCTACCCTATGCTCTGCAGGTCTGGAGATCTTAGTCCTAAAGGGAGGAACACTCCCACCTGGAGACACAATACTGATTGCATTGAACTGGAAGTTAAGAATGCCACCTGGTCATTTTGGCTTCCACGTGACTCTGGATCAAGAGACAAAGAAGGGCTTTACTGGACTATCTGGTGTGATAGATCTTGATTACCAAGGGGAAATTGGATTGACATTACATAATGGAGGTAAAGAAGAATATGTCTGGAATATGGGAGATTCTTTAGGACGTCTCTTAGTACTACCATGCCCTGTAATTAAAGTCAATGGAAAATTTCATCAACCCAATTCTGATACTACTGCTGATGGCCCAGACCCTTCAGGAATGAAGGTTTGGGTCACCCCACCAGGCAAAGAACCACAACCAGCTGAGGTGCTTGCTGAGGGCAAGGGAAATACAGAATGGGTGGTGGAAGAAGGTAGTTCTGAATATCAGCTATGACCACGTGACCAATTGCAGAAACAGGGACTGTGATTGTTATATTTCTTCATTGTATGTGTGCATCAAATATTTTTGTTTCCTTCTATTATGAACAATGAAATCTAAATAAGGTTAATGCATTTCAGTTGACGTGTATTAGCGTATCATACAAGGCGCAAATATGACTTTATAATTGTCCTTATTTAGAGATTATATATGGTTAAGAAGATGTGTACAACTGCCATGTTGACAAGGGGTGGACTGTGATAGTTGGAGCTGTGTGTCAACTTGGCTGGACCACAATTTTTGTGGTTTAAGCAATTGTAATGTGGGTTGCTCCAATGATGGGATCAGATGTATATGTTTTGAGCAGCCAGTGCATTGAAAGGGAGTTTCCCTAGGGATGTGGCCTGCTTCCAGTATGTTTATGGAGGTCCTGGGAAAAGAGACACTCTTCTGTGGATCGGGATTCTGTTGTGCTGCCTACAGCTGCCCATGAGTGAACAGTCTACCATTTGGCTTGGAGATCTTGGATTCATCATTCATTGGAGTCAATAGCCAGTATCCTGCCTGCCAACCTTGAGCTCTTCAGCCCCTGCAGCTGCATGAGTCAGAAAAAGCCTCCAGCTTGACATTTGATCCAAGAACTTTGGACTTGCCAGCTTCTGTAAATGTGTGGGGAGCTCTGGTAGTGTAGTGCCTAAGGCACTTAACTGCTAACTAGAAGGCTGGCAGTTCAAACCCACCAGCCACTCTCTGGAAGGAAGATTGGGCAGTCTACTTCCATAGTGATACCACCTCGGAAACCCAAGGAGGGTCGCTATGGTTGGGTCTGACTCGATGGCACATAACAACAACATAAGTGTGTAAGCCATTTTCCTAAGATAAATTTCCCTTTCTTTCTATATATAGGCTTTACTGGTTTTGTTTCTCTAGAGAACCCAGTCTAACACACCCTCCCTTCTCCATCCACCTATGGTAATCATCAAAGAATGTTTAATTTTTTGTGAAATCCTTTGCCTGGCTTTTTATAATACTGCTCTCATAAAATATTTGTCCTTTTGTGATCAACGAACTTCACTTAGCATAATGGCCAAAGACTATCCATGTTATGACATGTTTCACAGTTTCATCATTGTTGTTTAATGTTGCATAGTATTCTGTTGTGTGTATGTACCATAGTTGGATTGTTCGTTTGATGGGTTTCCATCTTTTTGCTATTGTGAATAGTGCTGCAGTGAACATGTGTGTGCATGTATCTGTTCTGTCATGGTGTTTATTTCTCTAGGATATATACCTAGCAGTGGGGTTGCTGGATCATACAGTATTTCTATTTCCAGCTTTTTAAGGAAGTTCCATACTGTTACAGTTCTGTCAGCAGCATGTGAGGGTTCCAGTCCCTCCACACCATTGCTACCATTTGTTTTCTGTTTTTTGAACTTTGCTATTAATACTGGGGTGAGATCATACCTCATTTTTGTTTTGATTTGCATCTCTCTAATGGCTGAAGATTGTGAGCATGTCTTCATGTTTTTGTTAACTGCCCAGATATCTTCTTTGGTAAGTGCCTGTTCACATCATCTGCCAATTTTTTTGATTGGGTTGTCTGTCTTTTTTGTTAAAGTGTTGATGTTTTCTATAAATTTTAGGGATTAGCCCCTTGTCCGATATGTTGCCAAAATTTTTACCCCAGATCTTGGGTTCTCTTTTTATTCTTTCAGTGAAATATTTTGATGCTCATAAGTGCCTGTTTTTAGGAGGTACCAGTCATCTATTTTGTCTTCTGTTGTTTGTACATTTTTTTAGTTATGTTTGGTAGTGTAGTTATGCCCTGAATTAGGGCTTCTAAGTTTGTCCTTATTTTTTATTTGATGGTCTTTATGGTTTTAGGTTTTGCATTCAAGTCTTTGATCCAGCTTGAGTTTATTTTTGTATATGGTGTGGGATGTGAGTCCTGTTTCATTTTTCTGCAAATGGATATCCACTTTTTTCAGCAGCATTTATTAAAGAGCCTCTCTCTTCTCCATATATGTCCATAGTTGGATGAATTTACTTTTGAATTCTCAATTCTGTTCCATTGGTCTGTGTCTGTAGTTGTATCAGTACCAAGCTGTCCATAGTTGGATGGATTTACTTTTGAGTTCTCAATTCTATTCCATTGGTCTGTGTCTGTAGTTGTATCAGTACCAAGCTGTTTCAACTACTATGGCTATGTAGGAGGTTTTGAGATCAGGGAGTGTGAGGCCTCCTAGTTAATTCTTCTTTAATAGTGCATTACTTATGCAAGGCCTCTTTCCTTTCCATATAAACTTGGTGATTAGGTTTTTTTTTGTTTTGTTTTGTTTTTCATCTTTATAAAGAAAGATGATAGAATCTGCACCAGGATTGCATAATACCTATAGACCATTTTGGGTAGTATTGACATTTTCATAATGTTAAGTCTTCCATGAGCATGGTATATTCTTCTGTTTACACAGGATTGTTTTGTTCTCTTATTGTAGTATTTTGTAGTTTTCTTCATCTAAGTCTTTTGTATCTCTGGTTAGATTTATTCCTAAGTGATTACTGTAAATGATACTGGTTTCCTGATTTCCTTTTCTGAGGTTTCTTCCTTAGTGTAAAGAATCTGCTTAATTTTGGTGTGTTGATCTTGTACCCTGCCACTTTGCTGAAACTTCCAATTAGTTCCAGTAATTTTCTTACTAAGTCTTTAGGATTTTCTATGTATAAGATCATATTATCTGCAGACAGATAGTTTTCCTTCTTTGCCAATTTGGATGTGTTTCATTTCCCTTTCTTGCCTTATTGCTCTTGCTAGGACTTCCAACACAATATTATAAAAGGCATCTTTGTCTGATTCCCCTTCATAAGGGGAGTGCTTTCAGTCTCTCTCCATTGAAAATAATGTTGGCTGTTGGTTTTGTATATATGCCATTAATTGTGCTGAGGAATTTCCCTTTTATTTTTACTTAGTTCAGCATTTTCATCAGGAATGGATGGTGGATTTTGTCTAATGACTTTTTCTGTGTCAATTGATATGCTCATGTGATTCTTTTTCCTTGTTTTATTTATGATTGTTTTTCTAATGTTGAACCATCCTTGCCTACCTGGCATGAATCCACTTAGTCCTGATGTATGTGTGTATGTGTGTGTGTGTGTATTTGATATGTTGTTGAAGTCTGTTGGATAAGATTTTGTTGAGAAATTTTTCATCTATTTTCATGAGGGTATTGATCTATAATTTTCTTTTAGTGGTATTTTTGCCTGGCTTTGACATCAGAGTTATGTTTGCTTCATAAAATGATTTCAGGAGTATTCTGTTCTTCTCTGTATTCTGGAAAGGTTTGAGTAGAGTTGGTGTTAACTCTTCTGTTAATGTTTGGTAGAATTTGCCAATGAAGCCATTTGGGCATGGATTTTTGTTGTTGTTGCTGGTAATTTTTTAATGACCTATTCAGTTTCTTCTTTTGTTCTAGGTCTGTTCAAATTTTCTACCTCAGCCTGTGTTAGTTTTGGTAGATAGTTTTGTTCTAGAAATCTATTTCTTCCAGGTTTTCAAGTTTTATTGCAGTATAGCTCTTCATAGTATAGTGATTATTATCCTTTTTATTTCATTTGGTTCTATTGTGACAGTGCCCATTTCATTTCTTATTCATGTTATTTGCATCTTCTCCTTCTCTTCCTTTTTTAATACCAGTGGCTTGCCGATTTTATTAATCTTCTCAAAGAACCAATTTCTGTTCTTGTTGATCTTTTCTGTTGTTTTCCTGCTTCATTTTTTCTGCTCAAATCTTTATTATTTCTTTTCTTCTAATAACTGTAAGCTTTTTTTTTTGCTGCTCTTTTTCTAATTTATGGAGATGTTGGATTAAGTTGTTGATTTCTTCTGGTCTCAGAAAAAGTTTCTGCTGTCCTAAAAGGTGGCTGGGCCCAGGGCCTCTGTTCCTAGAAGATGTTTCTGCTGTCTCAAATTTTCCTGCCAGCCCAAAAGGCAGCTGGGAGTCAGGCACCTGGTTCTGGAACCAATTCCTGGCTACCCAGAAGGATGCTGAGGACAGGGTACCTGATCCAGGATGGAATTCCTGCCAGTCCAGAGGTGGGTGGGGGTGGAGGATGACCACATATCCATTCTCAGTGTTTAGTACATGGGGAACAAGGGGAATATCATACCTTTCTGGTTGCCAGTCACCAGTATGAGTGCAGTCCTTTTCAAGTGGAGTTGATTATCAAGTTGCTGCTCTGATTGGAATGCTGCTTTTAAATATTCAAAGTGGCTGTGCCATCAGGCCAATCAACAGTACACAGCACCATCTGTCTTCTTACTCACTGTTTTCATTCAATTTCTTCTACTAGTCATTATTTAATCCACTTCTTTATCCTTACCTTCAAAGATCAGAGTTCCAGGATTATCATCTCTGTCTGTTTCAAATTTCTTTTTTTTTGTAGAGAATCTAGGTAGCTTGTCTGCCTATTCCATCATCTTCCCAAATGTCCTCAAGTCTTCAAGTTGATTTCTGTCCAAGAAAAACAAAATCAAACTGTGGTAGTTAAAGTTTGTGTGTCACCTTGGCTAGGCCTGTTTGAGTGGCTGGGCAGGTGGGGGTAGTTACTCCCCATAGTAAGAATGGTAATTAACTCCATGGTAGAATGTATTGGAGCAGCTGAGTAGCTGCTTTAGGGATGTGGTCTGCTTCCAGTGTATAAGAAGCAGCTTTGGGAATGGTCACTAGCTTATGGCATACTTCAACCCTGCATGTAGTCGTGTTGTTCAGCAGCCTGCCATGCTCTGCCAACCATGAGACTTTCAGTGGGCTTGAATTAATGGCCTGCTGTGTGGTTTGGTAACATCAGAACTGTGCCTTTTTACTTGTCAACCTTGGGCTTGTCAGTCTCAGCAGCCAGCAGCTGTCTGAGTGAAGAAAATCCTCTAGCTTCAGTGGGCCAGGAGCAGGAGACAGAGCTGAAGCCGAAGGTTGAGAAGCTTTCACCCAGCCCCTAGAGCCTGGCACGTTGAACTCAGATGTAAAGCCTCCAAACTGTAAGAGAATAAACTCCTGTTTGTTCAAGCATCCCTTTTGTGGTATATGTTTGTCAGAGTAGCACTAGGTAACCAGAACACAAACCCGCTGTTTTCAAGTTGACCTTGCTAGTTTCTCAAACACACTACATATACTTCTGGCCAGGGCCTTTGTAACCTGCTGTTGCTCCTACCTGGAGGATTCTTCCAGACATCTGTATGACCCACTTCCTCATCACCTTCAAGTTTTTGTTATAATATCCTCTTTTAATGATGCCTATATGACCACCCTGTTAAAATTATACCTCTACTTCTACCCCTATTGCAAGAAGTGCTTGTGGTACAGTAGTTAAGCATTTGGCTGCTAACCAGAAGGTCAGTGGTTCAGCTCACCAGCTGCTCTATGAGAGAAAGATGTGGTAATCTGTTTCATAAAGATTTATAGCCTTGGAAATCTATGGGGGCAGTTCTACTTGGTGCTATAGGGTCATTATTAGTTGGAGTCAACTTCCTGGCAATGGGTTTGGTTTGGGTTTGCACCCTTACTGCTTCTGCTTTATGTCTCCCTCCCTTGGTTTATTATTTTCTTCATAATGCTGTGTATATATAATATGCTGTATATTTTACTTGTTTGTCTGTTTCTGCCCACTAGAAGCAGGCCTTGAGAGGGCAGCCATTTTGGTATGTTAGAGTATGTTATGTTCAGTGCTGACCAGCAATGTAGAACAGCTCTTGGCAGGTGACAGATATTCTGTAAATATTTTTGGAGGAATAAATGAAAGTGCAGTGTGCTGCATAAGCTCAGAGGCAGGTGCCCTTACTGTTTACACAGAAGTCAGGAAGGAGTTGTTACTAGCTCTAGAGAGAAGATGAATAAGGGCTGTTCTGGCATAAGTAACATGTGGAAATATGCACATGGATGGTTTGGAGGGCCAGGAGTCCATAGTTAGGGAGGAGGTGGGAACACAGTCAGATGAGAGATTATGTGGGCCAGGTGTACCATCTGAAGGATTGTGAATTTCAGATATGCAGACCAAGACTAGAATCTTAGTGAGTCAAATATTTCACAAGATGGGCTCAGTAAATATTTGTTAAGCTGCTAAAATAAACAAGCATTAAGTTCAAAATAACATAAGTGGTCGTGCTGACCTGTGCTTTACTCGAAGTGAAATAAAGTAATGGTGTGCAGTATTTTTTCATTACTTCAAAAATGATATTTGATGAATAGGGCATTTATGCCACTTTCTCTGTGGAGGGTTTGTCTATAGAGTTATATTATGGTAGTCTTCTTCATGAGTCTGCTTCTTTTCTACAAATTGAGGGGTTCGGTCTTAGAGTGTTGTTGTTAGCTGTTTAGCTGTTGTTGAGTCAGCTCCAACTCATGGTGATCCTGTATATGACAGAATGAAATGTCTGGTCCTGTACCATCTTCACCATTGTTGGTATGCTGAAGCTCTTTGTCACAACCACTACATGTTTTCAGTGCCTTCTAACATATAGGGCTCCTCTTTCAGCACTGTATTGGACAGCATACTGTTGTGATCCGTGGGATTTTCATTGGTTGTTCTTCAGAAGTAGATCTCTAGGCTTTTCTTCCTCGTTTATCTTAATCTGGAAGCTCCACTGAAGCCTATTGCCTGCCCATGGGTGACCCTTCTGGCATTGAAAATACTGATAGCATAGCTTCCAGCATCGTAGTAACACATAAGCCAACACAGTATGACAAACTGGCAAATGGGGGTGGCTAGAATATTAATATTTTATTATTTGTGATATATTTTTAAAGACTTAGAAAAATATTTACTTACTCATGCATGTGGTAATTGATAAAGAATACTGCAAGTCTAAAAGTTTGTATTTTTGAGGTATAGAATCATTAAAACAAGCACTGTTGCTTTACTTTGAAATGAGATTAAGAGAATACATTTATTGGTGATTTCACTCATCTCTCTTTTTTCCTGCTCTGGAAGTGACACAGTCCTCTTTTAATAATAAACCAAACCAAATGATGCCTTTAAGTTGTCAGAATAACTCTTTTGAACAATCACTTGGGTTGAAAGAGTAAGTTCATGTACCATTTTAATCCCTATAAAAGACGAGTCAGGAAATCAATCTTATTTTCATGCAAGGAAGTCAGTTAAACTTGGAGAAGGAATACTAAAAAAATGAGTACTCAAAGTATGTTCTTTCTCTCTATCCCATCCCTTCAGTTTCTCTTGGGGCATCTTTAATGTTTAATCTTCTCATCAAGAATCCAGCTGAATAAATTTTGGAAATGAAAGGCAGACTCTCAACCATGTCATTTTCTCAGAGAAAATTGGATTGTATGTTGGTAATAACAATACCTGTCATACTGAGAAATTGTTTGTAGTAGGCATAGCTGAAGGGTTTATAGCTGCCTTTGTTTTTGTTACCCATATGAGTTTATTTATTTTATTTTCAAGCATTAGGAATAGGACAGAGACAGTATCAGGGGCTCGGAGGACTGTGAAAAAGGGTCCAGGTCTCTCTTTTTTTATTTTTGTATAAAATAACTTTGCTTTACATTTTGATTGTGGTGAGGGGAAAGGTACCTTTTGTAGTTGAGTGTGGAAAAAGTTTCTACTCAGTTTCAGTTATTACAGCATTTAATTTTTGATTTCCTATTTGTCATGTGTAACATGGTTGGTGATAGTAAGAATTTGTTCATTCCCTTTCCTCCAAAGGGACTTTAAAAACACTAGGGCTTCCTGTAATTCTCATTGCTCTGGTTATAGTGGATTTTATGGCTACCGATAATTTTTTCTATGACTATTAGGAACAATAAATCTTTTTTCCTGATTGGTTCCCAAGGGCAAGATTGTATTTTGCCAATTTGAAATTTATTTATATTGTATACTGCTGAGACAATATGTTGTGTTGATGGGATTATGTATTCTGTGGTTGAGGGGAGACACTTCACATTGTAAGCTGTCAAATTGTGAAGTATATTCAGAGGAGGATTACAGAATAGTAAGAAATCTTGAAAATATATTCTGTGAGGAATAGTTGAAAGAAATAGCATTGTTTGATGTGAGAGAAAAGGTATAGTAGGGAACATATAGCTGTCTTCGAATATTTCAGGGGCAGTTAGGTGGAAGAGGGTGAGTAGTAGTGCGAAACGTCTAGTTTTCAGCTCAGTGTAAAGAGCTGTCTACAAATTGGTGTTGCCCAGAAATGTGAGGTCCGAATTCTGTCACTGAGAGTGGCAGTATAGGCTCGTAATTAGGGCATGGACTGTCAGGTTTGAATCCTGCTCTACCATTTGTTTAGTTGTGTGACTTTGGCAAGTTATGCAATCTTCTTAATATTCTCATCTAATAACAGAACCTACTTTATATGGTTCTTCAAAAACAAAAACTCACTGCCATCGAGTTGGAGTCGATTTGACTCATAGTGACCCTTCCTTGGGTTTCTGAGGCAGTATCTCTGTGGAAGTAGATTGCCCAGTCTTCCTTCTAAGGATCAGCTGGTGGGTTTGAACTGCCACCCTCATACGGTTCTTAGGAAGATAAAATGAATTAATACTTGGAAATGCTTATAGCAGTATCAGTAACCCCTATTACTATTACTTGATTAGGTGACTCTCAGCCATTCCTTAGAATGGTGTTCTGTAGCCAGGACCAGGTGAGCAGGTACTTCAGCTTCCACAGTAGCCCTCCAGTTGATTGATTATCTAGGATTTCATCTGGTTTCCTTTGCCTTTTTTGGGAGCAGCCACTGCCTTTTATGATTCTTGCCCATTAGGATGGGCTTCAGAGTAGCACACCACTTTTCAAGCACCCCTCTCTTTGTTTGTACATTAGCCCTTTTGGTTTTATTGCTTAGCACTGGGACAGAGTTTCTTGACCTTGGCACTACTGACATTTGGGGTTGGATGATTCTCTGTTGTGGGAGCTGTCCTGAATTGTAGGATGTTTAGCAACATCTCTGTCCTCTACCCACTGGATGCCAGACAGCAAACTATCCCTTTTCCCCCTAAGTTGTGATAACTAAAATTGTCTTTAGATTTGGCCAGATGTCCATCAGGGGACAAAATCTCTCCTTGTTGAGAACTTGAAGGACTCATAAAATATTACCAGTTATTCCTGAATTATTTGCTGGAGTCCTTTCTACCTTGCTTTCTCCATTTTATTCCAGAGATCAGAGTGATTCAAACATCCTTCCCTGTCAGGCACTTCTGTTCATTCCACACAGATTAGGGCAGACCACTGCTTACTGTGCTGTGCTTAGTGATGGGGATTCAGGGCAGATTACGTGCTGTTAGTCTCTCATATGTGGCATGGGAATGATGGTCAATTCCTTAAAGAATTACTGGGAGGGAAGTGTGCACCAAGAGCCTCCCAAGGCTGGCACACAGAGTGTTCAGCTGATGTGATGTAGTATTGGCTCAGCATTTTTGGAATTCTCTCCGTTTGCCCACATTTTATGTCTTTTGATTTCCTTAGTAACTACATAGCTACATGACAGTATTATCTTACAAATAAGGAAATTGAAGTTCAAAGAGTTAAGATTACAAGCTACTTGCTTAAGGCTCAAAATTAATGAGTGGTTGAGATGAAGTTAGAGCCAAATTTGGAGTTTAACCTGTGTCTTTATGGAACGGGACAGACATTGGAGTTCAGATTATAAAGGACTTTGAGGACTTTTTCAGGAAAATAGGATTTTAGGTCATTGTTTCTTATTCTGTGAAAACATGTCTTCTGCTTGTTTTCTTGCTTCTATGTCATATTTTCATCAACCAAGAAGGTATCATAGAGCCTGACTTTCTATAGTTTGTATTAGAAACAATAAACATTTTCTTTTAAAACTATGTGCCACCCTCAATTACTGTTCTGGTTGATGCCTTTTGCCCCTGAGAATCTCTGCTGTGAGTAGTGGGACCCAGGGAAAGAGTTTAGTGAGAAATTAGCAGGTGGAGAGAGTACAGTGCAGGCAGGCCAGTAGGTCATTCAACTGAAGTGAATCAGAAACTTTTATCAGTGGCAAGCTCTAGACTGGGCATCTTGCTCTCCTCTGCTTGGTTCTTCCCTTGGGGAATAACTACTTTAGGACATGTCCACACACACCTCTGGGTAGATTCAAATTTCCAACCTTCTGGTTAGTATCTGAACACTTAACTATTGTGCTACCCAGAGATTCCTCTATGACACTACATTCTCTTTATTTTTCTCCACATGGACAATGCCTCTATGATACTTTTTCTTACTGCTCCTTAAGGCTTACTCTATAGTCTATTTATTTATTATTATTATTATTTTAAATGTATACCCTCTCCTTGTGTGGCTGCCTTTAGTCCATTGTTTTCAAATATCATCTATTATGCCACTGACTCCAACACCAGTCTCTCCATGAACTCCAAACTCAAATTTCCACTTTCCTACTTGACATCTCTCTCTGGATTTATGGCAATTGTTGTTAGTTGCTGTTGAGTTGATTCCAACTCATGGAAACCTCATGTGTGCAGAGTGGAACTGCTTCATAGGGCTTTCAAGGATTTTTGGTAGGCATATCAAACTTAATATGGTCAAAAGAAAACCCTCAATGTTCTCACTCTGCTCTACTAGGATTGTTTCCATTTCTATAACTAAAAAAAAAAAGCACTGACATCGAGTCAATTCTGACTCATAGCAACCCCCCACTGGGTTTCCAAGGCTATAAATCTTTATGGAAGCAGACCACCCCATCTTTCTTCTGTTGAGCAGCTGGTGGGTTGGAACCACTGACTTTTTGGTTAACAGCCAAATGCCTTAACCACTAAACCATTACATCTTCCTTTAACTAGCACCACCCAATTGCTTGTGCCATAAAATAAAGAGGCATCCTTTATTTCTCCCTTTCACTTCCAGTCAGTCACCACGTGTTGTTGGTTCTAACTTCAAAACATGTTTAAAATCCATTATTTTCTCTAATTCTGAGTTAATACCAACTCTCACCTGAACTATCACTAAAGCTTCCTTCCATTAGTTGGTATGGTAGATTGTCTCTAAAGATGGTAATTAGTTACTTTCCTCCTTGTACAAGTATGGTACACCTCACTCTCCTATGACTGTTCTGACCTTGGAATGTAGTCACCATATTGTGGGGAAGCCCAAGCTGCCATGCAGAAGTTCAAAGATGCCTTCCCCAAGGATTTCTACCTGTACCTGTAGTAAATTATATAGTATAGTAAATTACGTAGTGTAGCTTTTCTAGCTGTTTGTGAACTCTGTGGTGGAATTTGCCATTAGCAACCAAGTAGCTCCTGAGTGTTAGTTATCCACCTGGGGTATTTCTATTGGGAGCAGGATGAAGTAATTTTCTGGGAAGTTTGCTCTCTATCAGGTGTATGGAATTCTGATGTTGGGATTGATTAGTTTGGCCACTCTGCCAGGCTCAAAAGGAGGCCCCCTAGAGGCAGAAGAAGTCTCTCTGACTGCTGGCTGAGAAAGACAGGCTGCTGAGAGAAACACGCTCCTAAGAGACATGCACTTGCTGAGAGAGAGAGACAAAAGACACGCACTCCTGAGAGAGAGAGACTGAGATACACATGCTGCTGGGAGAGTGACACCAAGAGGCATGCACTGCTAGGAGAAAGACTGAGGGAGACTGATGGCTGAGAGATAGTGGGCTGAGAGAGACTGGGTATGTTCTTGAACTTAAATTGTAGCCTGTTGCTTCCCTAATAAACCCCATAATCTGTGAGTTCTGTGTGGCCACTGCAGAAAATTATTGAACCCAGCAGAGAGGTGGTGGGTGCTGTGGGAGGAACGGTTGGTGTCAGGGCTGGTGAAAGGGCTGGAGAGATGAAGCATGTCTGGCCTCACAGGGATAGGCCTTGGACTCCTGATGGTGATTCTGTCTTCCTCTTGTGAGGTTAGGGGAGGTCAGAAGATGTGGCCTCCCTGCCTTTTTGGCAACGTCATTGGCCAGACTGACACTTGGCCCCCTCTAGGAGGTAAGTAGGGAGCTCTGGTAGCATAGTGCCTAAGGCACTTGACTGCTAACCAGAAAGCTGGTGGTTCAAATCCACCAGCCACTTCTTGGAAGGAAGATGTGGCAATTTGCTTCCATAGTGATACTGCCTCGGAAACCCAAGGAGGGGTCGCTGTGAGTCGGGTCCAACTCGATGGCACATAACAACAACAACAACAACAGGAGGTAAGTAGGAGCTCTGGTGGTATAGTGCCTAAGGCATTTGACTGCTAACCAGAAGGCTAGCGTTCAAACCCACCAGCCACTCCTCAGAAGGAAGATTGGGCAATCTACTTCTATAGAGATACTGCCTCAAAAACCCAAGGAGGGGTTGCTATGAGTCAAAATCAACTTGATGGCAGTGAGTTTGGTTTAGAGTTTAGGAGGTAACTATTTTTAACTCAGTATATTGTTGTGTCAAAGAGAAAAAGTTTCCCTAGTAAGAAAGAAGAGGAAAGTAGATATTTGGTAGGGACAATCGTTCTACTGGAAGGAAGATGGGGCAATCTACTTCCGTAGTGATACTGCCTTGGAAACCCAAGGAGGGGTCACTATGAGTCGATCTGACTCGACAGCACATAACAACAACAACAACAATCCCTTCTTTATTGAACAATTACTATTTTAAAATATTAATCAGGTCATATCACTTTCTTGCATAAAATCTTTCAAAGATTATTTAGTACCCTTAGAATAAAATCCAAGCATCATGGTTGGAAGGCCCAACTTGATCTGGCTGTTACGTATTTCTGTAACCCAGATTACAACACGGACTTATTAAGTACCTACTGTTTAGATACTTCCTGTCATTGTCTCCTTCTGTTCTTTTTATTTCTGCTTCAGGGCTTTGTGCTTGTTTTACTTTCTGCCTAGAACTCCATGCTTCCATATTTTTGTATGGCTAGCTCTTCCTCATCGTTTAGGTCTCAGTTTTGTTGTGACCTCTTCAGTGAGCTTTCCTTGCCTTCTCAATTTAAAGCAGCCCTTCTTTTCTACAATATTATCCTGTTTTTTTAAAGTAAGCCTTGAGGCATAATTTATATATAATGAAATGAATTCGTTTTAAGTGCACAGTTAAGAGATTTGATGTATTTTTATAACCATGTAATCACTATTACACTTAAGGTACAGAATAAGACCATCACTTACAAAAGTTCCCCTGGACCTCTTCCTAGTCAGTCCCTATACCCAACCCCAGCCTGTTCTGCCTTCTATCTCTATAATTGGATTTGATTTTCTGGAGTTTCATATAAATGGAATCATATAGTATACTCTGTTTCTGGTTTCTTTTAATCAGCTAATGCTTTTGGGGTTCATCCATGTTGTTGTATGTTCACAGTTTGTTCCTTTTGGTTAGTGAGTAGCATTCCATTGTCTGGATATACCACAACTTTTTTATTAATCAATTCCCCTACTGAATAAATTTTGAATCTTTCTTGTTTTGGGCTACTACAAAAAAAACTGCTATGAACATTTGGGTATATATCTGTGTAGACATCTGTTTTATTTCCCTTGGATGAATGCCAAGAAGTACAATTTCTTGATCATATGGTAAATGTGTGTTTAACTTTATAAAAACTTCCAAAGTTTTCCTGAAGTGCTTGTACTATTTTATAGTCCCACAATATACATGAGTTCCATTTGTTTCCATCTTAACCAACACTTGGTGTGTCGTGGGTTTAATTGACATGATTCATACTGCAAACGTTGTTGACTATCTTTTCATGTACATATTGGCCATTTATATCTCTTCTGTGAAATGTCTGAATTTTTTGCCCTTTTTTAATGGTCTATTTATCTTATTATTGAGTGACAAGAATTCTTTATATATTCTGGATACAAATCCCTTGTCAGATAAACATCTTGCAGTTTTTTCCCCCAGTATGTGGTTTGCCTTTTCACTTTGTTAATATTATTTCTTGATGAGCAGAAGATTTTTTTTTTTTGTTTTATAATGTCCAGTTTATCAATTTTTGTTTTCTTGTATGGTTCATCCTCTTCATGTCCTGTCTAAGATATCTTTGTCTACCCCAAAAGTCATGAAGATTTTCTTCTAAGTATTCTGTTATTTTAGTCCTTATATTTAAGTCTATGATACATTTTCAGTTATTTTATGTATATGAAGTGAAGATCATTTTCTTCCCCTATGAATATCAGTAATTCAAGCATCATTGGTGTAAAAGACTATTTCCTATTGAAGTACTTTGGCAACTTTGCCTAAAATCATTTGATCACATATGCATAACCCTGTTTTAAATATTGTGGGAATGAATGAAAATGTTTTCATATGGTATACCTTTTAAGGCAACTGAAGATTTCAGTTTGCTTCTGAACATTTATTATCATACCCCAGTGAATTATTTTATAATTTAAAAATATGTTAAGGAGACATGAAAACTAATTGCAATACTTGACCCTAGAGAGGATCTGGGAGCTTTGGTGGCATAGTGCCTAATGCATTTCACTGTTAACCAGAAGGCTGACAGTCTATATCCACCAGCCACTCCTCAGAAGGAAGATTGTGCAATCTACTTCTGTAGAGATACCACCTTGGACACCCAAGGAGGGATTGCTATGAGTCGGATCTGACTTAACGGCAGTGAGTTTGGTGTTTTGGTAGAGAGGATCCTGGACTAAAGAGTGAAAATTCTATAAAGAATATTAATAGATAAAAAAACAAAATTAGAATATGAACAGTGAATTAGATAAAAGTTTTATAGCAATGTAAGTTTATGAAGTTGACAGTTGTACTATGAGAACATAGGAAAATGTTCCTATTTTTAGAAAACATGCAATAAAACATTCAGGAATAAATTTACTCTCAATGATTGAAAAAAAATTATGTGTGGGGAGTGGGAAGGGACAAACATGAATGCAAATGATAAAGCAAATCTGATAAAATGTTAACAATAGGTAAATCTAAATAAAGAGTATGTAACTTTGGTAATTTTGAAGTTACTTCCTATGACATCAACTTGTTGGCTTACTATTTGCTTTTGCCTTAAAAGTAGAACTTAAATGTGTCAAAACAGTCATTACTGTGATTTTTTAAAAGCTACATTACTGTCTTTATGCTTCGTAGGAATATAAATATAAATATAAATTTACTTGAAAAATAAATGGCCAGTCTAGATGCAAGGAGCTCTGGTGGTGTAGTGCGTAAGACAATTTACTGCTAACCAGAAGGCTGGTGGTTCAAACCCACCAACTGCTCCATGGAAGGAAGATGGGACAATCTACTTCCAGAAAGATCTACTGCCTCAGAAAACCAGTGGGGGTTGCCATGAGTCGGAATTGAGGTTTTTTTTTTTTTTAATTCCAGATGCAGTCTATCAATTATTTTGATGTTTTGTGATGGAGTCTTTTGTTGCAAATGCTCTCTTTGTCTCTGAAATCTAGCCCTGAATTCTACTGGGTAAACAGGCCTATGAGACATTTTCTGATGATAAATTTTATCTGCTTCCAATATCTTTCTAGATACCTAGTTTGAGTGATACCAGTGGTTTAAATTTTTACAGAGGCTAATACACAGAACCCTTTCTATGTCTTAGTCAAGAGGATGCAGTTACTATGAAGTACAGGCATCATCCCAAGGATTTAATTTGAACCTAATTGTGTTTTACCAAGGCCTATTTCCTATGTGACCTATTTTCTCCCATAACAAAGTCAACAGAGGAAACCTGTAATGCTGTCAGGTACACTAAGTCTATTTTTAGGGCAGCAATAAGAAAATATTCTGGGAAAATGAGTGCAACCAAGTAGCTCTCATAAAGGAGTGCTTATTCGACTTCCTAAATGAGAGCCATCTTGTCTCCTTACCAAAAGTCAGTTGGTGCCCATTGCTTTCTCATTCCTTTTTCATATCTGTTCATGCTGCATGAATTACATTTTGAGGAGGCATTGAAAAAATATGCCATGTGTGATGTTCATATATTAAGTAACCCGAGAGATTTTCTGATACTATTAATATACTACTGACTTTTTAAAGTCTTTTTCTACATTAAATAAGAATGATTTTCCTTAGTAGAAAAAAGAGATTTTTCCTGCATACTGTAGATCACAGACACTTGTTATTTTTGGTAATGGGAAAAGTGACACCAAATGTGGGTGCAGTCAGGACGGCATGACTAAAGTAAATGATGTCACTGAGAAGTGCTCATGAGAAAAGCATTTAATATGAATTTGATATATATATAAGATGACAAAACGCAAGCTACCATAGTACAACAAACTGACAGACGAGTGGTGGACTCTTTAGGGAAGTAGACTGCCTCATCTTCCTCCCATGGAGCAGCTGGTGGGTTTGAACTGCTGTGCTTCTGGTAAGCCAAATACCTTACCCACTATACCACCAGACTACAGTCAGAATTATGGATTATACCTCAACATAAAGAAAACAAAAATCCTCACAACTGTACCAATAAGCAGCATCATGATAAATGGAGAAAGAAGATTGACATTGTCAAAGATTTCATACTATTTGGTTCCACAATCAACACCAATGGAAGTAGCAGTAAAGAAATCAGAAGATGAATTGCACTTGGCAAATCTGCTGCGAAAGACCTCTTTAAAGTGCTGAAGAGCAAAGATGTCTCTTTGAAGACTAAGGTACACCTAACCTCCAAAAATCCAAACTCACAGCCATCGAGTTGGATCTGACTCAAAGTGACTACTCCTTGGGTTTCTGGGGCGGTATCTCTACAGAAGTAGATTGCCTAGTCTAGCACCTAACCTGAGTTCTGGTATTTTCAGTAGCCTTATATACATGTGAAAGCTGGGCAATGAATAAGGAAGACCAAAGAAGAGTCAAAGCTTTTGAGTTGTGGTGCTGGAGAAGAATACTGAAAGTACCATGGATTGCCAGAAGGAACAAATCTGTCCTGGAAGAAATGAAACTGAATGCTCCTTGGAAGTGAGAATGGCCAGACTTTGTCTCACCTACTTTGGTCATGTTGTAAGAAGGGACCATTCCCTGGAGAAGGATATCATGCTTAGTAAAGTGGAGGGTACGAGAAAAATAGAAAGGCTCTCAATGAGATGAATTGACAACAGGGATTGGAACAGTGGGCTCAGGTGAGGCCAGTGCTGGACCGGGCAGTGTTCCATTCTGTTGTACATGGGGTTGCTAAGGAGTTGAAACTGACTCAACAGCACCTAACAACAACAACAACAAGATGACAACAACCCCAATGAAGACCATAAAATGAGTATAAGATCACATATGCATGGGTATAGGCATAGAGGTATATGGGTAGGTACAAGTACATACATTTGTGAGAACAGATAGAAGTATCTATATATGTGTGTAAATACAGATATGTATGAGCAAGCATATATATTCATTGAAGACAACTACAGATACTCCAGAGACTTATCCAAACACCTTCTCAGATTAGTTAAATTCTGGATTTGAAATATTAGGACCATTGTCTCATGGGACAATTGTCAGCATAATATAACTCACGAAGTTCATGTTCTTCATCCTAGTGAAGTGAGTAGCATCTGGATTCTTAAAAGCTTAAAAGTGGCCATCAAAGATAGAATTATTAGTCTCTATGGAGCAAAAGCATAGGAAGGTAACCAAAATCTCAGAGAAGAAAAAAATGATAAGGATGATAACAAACACGAGTTATGAATCTACCCTGAGATCAGAAAACCAGTTACCCGTCTACCACCAGTGACTGATCTGACTGGGGGCACAATAGATGATCCCAGATTGAATAGGAAAAAATTGTAGAACAAAACTCAAATCTTTAAAAAAAGTCCAGACTAACTGGACCACCTGAGACCAGAGGACTGTCTGAGACTATTGCCCTGATAACACTCTTTAAATCTTGGAACTGAAACAATCTTGATTTCACCTTTTAGTAGAAAAGCAGAGTGACACATAATAAAGAGTATTTCCTGTTAGATCAGTGCTCTACTGAAAAAACCCATCTGTATGACTCCAGAAGGTCAGCATTTAATCTAAAGCAGATGACAAGATAAGAGGACAGGGAAACTAGAGTACTGGAAATGGAACAATCAGAACAGAAGAGAATGTTGTCACATTGTAAAAAATGTAACAAATGCCATCATTCAGTTTGTGTGGAAAATGTCAAATAGGAACCTAACTAGCTGTGTAGACTTGCACCAAAAACAAAATAAAATGTTATTTAAAAGACTTTTCTTTATGAATTTAAGTTTATAAAAAATTTTTTTAATGTAATATTCTTAAATATTATTTTCTTTTGTTAAAGAGTTGTATTTATTTCAAGTATGAAAGTGTATGGCTGCTCTCCACTTTTTTTCCCTCCTTTGTAATAATCCCTGACCATAAACTAAGCTTTTGCTGGGCCATACGTTTGCTCTGGAGATACTCTGGAGATCATTCCTGATCATTGGTTCTGTAAGGGTCTGCTAGATGGGGTCCAGGAGTGCAGCACTTCTAGCATTCTTATCTAAGCTGGGAGAGCCTTCCATCAGCTTTGCAGGGCCCCACTTCTAAGCCCAATCACTAACATCATAATAATAACTTTCACTCATTATTATCTTCCTGGATATTTGAAATTTTTCATATGCTCTAAGTAAAATAGGAATTGATTTTTGTTTTTAAAATAAATATAGGAAACAGTTTTATTTTTAATTAATTAATTAATTAATTGTGATTTGGACGAAGGTTTACAGAGCAAATTTACTTTCCATACAGTGGTTCACATACTTTATTTCATGACATTGACCACCGTTTACCACCATGCAACAGCTCCCCTCCCACTACCTCCCCATAGTTATCTCTTCCCTGTGTCCATCCCTCCATACACTCCTGCCTCCTGAGCTGTCTCCCTGTGCATAAACAGCCCTTCTGTCTCCCATGATTGTTCTCTCCAAGGAGTGTATCTACTTGAGGCAAATGTTCAACTCATATGCCTGTCTTTTGTTTGGCTGTAAACCAAAGGTGTGGGTTCAATTCCAGATCTGAAGGGCAGCTGGGGGCCATGTCTCAGTGGTTCCACCAGGCTCTATTGGACCAGCAAACCTGGTCCACCCCCCCCTTTTTTTTCCTCCAAATGATTTGGAGTTTTGTACCACATTGTTCTCCCTCTCTATCCAGGATCTCCTACATAGATCCCCTTCCAAGTGGATGACAGTGGCAGCCGGGCACCATCTAGTTCTTTCTGGTCTCATAGTTGTATAGGCTGCAGATCGGATGGTGTACCAGTCACTAGGACTAATTGTTTCCATGAATTTTGGTTTTCATCATTCTTCTTTGCTCTGGACAAGGAGAGACCCATTGTTGCATCTAGATGGCAGCTTGCTAGCTTTTAAGATCCCAGTCGCTACTCGCCAAAGTAGGAGGTGGAACAATGTTTTGTATAGTATGTTATGCCAACTGAGCTTGATGTTCCCTGCGACTATGGTCCCAAGCCCGCAGGTTCAACTACTCAGTCCCACTGGGTAACTGCCTGTGACCAAGGTGACCACATCCTTGCCCCTTGTCAGCTCTGCTATACACTGGGAATTCTGATCATTCACATAAACTTACAGGACCATTGTCTGCCAAACCTGTATATGTTCTTGGATACATTCCCTATTTCATAGACATACCTAATCATTCAGCCTGCCCACCCATCTATCCACCCATATATCCATGTTAGCCTTCATTGACAATGCAGTACTCTGTGCAAAAGGGTTCATCTTTGATGCATATTTGTTGTATGTACCTCTCTATGTCTTTCTCATCCTCAGTGCTGCCATATTGGTCACTCACATTTGGTACATTGCCCTTCTCTTCACGCAAATCAATACTTACCTCTGTCTGTCTAACAGCGTTCCCTCCCCTCCCCTCCCAACCCTGGTAACCAACAAAGAAAATTTCCTTCTATAGATATAAACCTTTTCTTAACTTTTACAATAATGGACTAATACAATATTTGTCCTTTTTTGATTGGCTTATTTCACTCAGCATAATTTCCTCCAAGTTCATCCATGTTATGCGGTGTTTCACAGATTCTACATTATTCTTTAGAGTTTCATAGTATTCCATTGTGTGTATGTACCATACTTTGATTATCCATTCCTCAGTTGATGGACACTTAGGTTGTTTCCATCTTTAGGCTGTTGTAAATAGTACTGCGATGAACGTGGGTGTGCATATATCTGTTACTGTCATGGCTCTCACTTCTTTCGGGTATATACCTAGTAACGGAATGGCTGGGTCAACTGGTATTTCAACTTTTGAAGGAATCGCCATACTGCTTTCCACAATGGTTGTACCATTTTACAGTCCCACCAGCAGTGTATGAGAGTCCCAATCTCTCCA
>NW_006921851.1:4656726-4658539 GCF_000298275.1 Orycteropus afer afer
TTTACCACAATGCAACAGCTCCCCTCCCACTTCCTCCTGATAGTTACCTCGTCCCGGTGTTCATCCCTCTATGCACTCCTGCCCCCTGAGCTGTCTCTCTGTGCATAAGCAGCCCTTCTTTCTCTCATGATTGTCTCTCCAAGGAGTGTATCTACCTCAGGTAAGTGTTCAACTCATATACCTGTCTTTTGTTTGGCTGGAATCCACAGGTGTGGGTCCAATTCCAGACCTGAAGGGCAGTAAGGAGCCATAGTCTCAGTGGTTCCACCACACTCTCTTATGGTTTCTTGAAGTAGTTTTTTTATAGTTTTCTTTGTAGAGGTCTTTTGTGTCTCTGGTAAGATTTATTCCCAAGTATTTTACTTTTTTGGTAGCTATTTTAAACAGCATTGATTTCTTTATTTCTTTTTCAGCAATCTCTTTGCTGGGTGTCAAGGAATCCAACTGATTTTTGGATGTTGATCTTATATCCTGCCACAATGCTAAATCTCTCAATTAGTTCCAATAGATTTTTGACCGAATCTCTCGGGTTTTCTATGTATAGGATCATATCATCAGCAAATAGGGATAGTTTGACTTCTTCCTTACCAATTTGGATGTCTTTGATTTCCCTTTCTTGCCTTATGGCCCTGGCTGGGACTTCCAGTACAATGTTGAATAGAAGTGGTGATAGCAGGCATCCTTGTCTGGTCCTTGTTCTCAAGAGGAATGGTTTCAGTCTTTCTCCATTGAGAATAATGTTGGTTGTTGGTTTTGCATAAATGCCCTTTATTATGTTGAGGAAAGTCCCTTCTATTCCTATTTTGCTGATAGTTTTGATCAGGAATGGGTGTTGGATTTTATCAAATCATGTGGTTCTTTTCCTTTGTTTTATTTACGTGGTGGTTGACGTTGATTGTTTTTCTAATGTTGAACCATCCCTGCGTACCAGATATGAACCCCACTCGGTCATGATGAATGATTTTCTTGATATGTTGTTGCAGTCTGTTGTCTAGGATTTTGTTGAAGATTTTTGCATTTATATTCATGAGGGATATTGGTCTGTAGTTTTCTTTTTGAGTGATGCCTTTGCCTGTTTTTGGTGTCAAGGTTATGCTTTCTTCATAAAATGAGTTAGGAAGGATTCCATCCTTTTCTATGTTTTGGAATCATTTGAGTAGGATTGGTATCAGTTCTCTGAATGTTTTATAGAATTCTCTGGTGAACCTGTCTAGAACAGGACTTTTTTTAGTTGGTAATTTTTTGATGACCTGTTCAATTTCTTTTGTGATGGGCCTGTTCAACTTTTGCATATCAGTGTGTGTTAGTTTAGGTAAGTGGTTTGTTTCTACAAATTTGTCCATTTCTTCCAGATTTTCAAATTTGTTGGAGTAAAGTACTTCATAGTATCCTGACATTATCCTTTTTATTTCAGTTGGTTCTGTTGTGATGTCACCCATTTCATTTCTTAGTGTTATTTGTATTCTCTCCCTCTTTTCCTTTGTTAAATTTGCCAGTGGTTTGTTAATTTTATTGATCTTTTCATAAAACCAACTTCTGGTCTTGTTGATTTTTTCTATAGCCCTTCTGTTTTCTGTTTCATTGTCTTCTGCTTGAATCTTGATTATTTCCTTTCTTCTGGTAACTGTAAGCTTTTCTTGCTGTTCTTTCTCTAATTGTTGGAGCTGTTGGTTTAAAGCGTTGCTTTTGGCTCTTTCTTCTTTTTTGATTTGTGCATTGATTGATATAAGTTGGCCCCTGATCACTGCTTTTGCTGTGTCCCAAAGATTTTGGTATATTGTGTTTTCATTCTCATTTGATTCAAGGAATTTTT
>NW_006921851.1:4660379-4668375 GCF_000298275.1 Orycteropus afer afer
ATTTAGAAGTTCTGTAACTACACAGTCTTTTCCCTCTTTTTGTTTGCAGTTTTCTTCACTTGCCAATTGATATCTCTGGTTCCCTGTTTACAATCTTGTAAGCTCATTTTACTTTGGATATGTACATATCTGTGTTTTCTGGTTTATATCATCTTGTGTATTAATGGTCTTTTGTTATTTGCTATTTTTGGTTCTCTGTTCAAAGGACTCCCTTTAGCATCTCTTGTAAGGTTGGTCCGGTTTTAACAGATTTCCTTAGTTTCCGCTTATCTGGCAATCTCCTAATTTCTATATTATATTTGATGGACAGTTTTGCTGGGTATATAATTCTTGGTTGAAAATTTTTCTCTTTCAGGGTTTTATATATACCATCCCATTACCTTCTCGCTTGCATGGTTTCTGTTGAGAAATCAGAGCTTATTCTTACTGGCTGTCCTTTGTAGTTAATCTTTTGTTTTTCCTGTGCTGCTTTCAGGATTCTTTCCTTGTCTTTGGTTTTGATGAGTTTGATGATGATGTATCTTCGTGATTTTCTTTTGGGGGTCTATCCTGTTTGGGGTTTGTTGGACTTCCTGAATGGATGTATGCTCATCTTTGATCATATCAGGGGAGTTCTCCTCCAGCAAATCTTGGGCGATTTTCTCAGGGGTTTTATTTTTCTCTTCCTGTTTTGGAATTCCAATGACACATAGATTATTCCTTTTGATGGTATCCCACATGAACCTTAGGCTTTTTTCATTTTGTTTTGATTTGTTTTCTGATTGATCCCTTTCCAAAGAAGTATTCAGGTATTTTTCTTCAGTCTCATTAATTCTGTCTTCCATCGCATCAATTTTACTTCTTTGCCCTTCCAATGTGTTATCTATCTTTGACAATTTAGTATTAATCTTCTGGATGTCTGTCTGTGGATTTAGAATCATTTCTGACTTTTCAATTATTTTGTCATTTTGTTCTTGTATTTTCTTCCAAAATTCTTCTAGGGATTTTTCTGTGTTTTCTTTGGTCTCCTCTCAATCCTTTGAAGATACCTAAGTATAATTCTTTTTAATTACTTATCAGAGAGTTCCAATGCTGCTTCTTCCTCAGGGATGTGTTCTGGGTCTATATCCTGCTCCCTTGTTTCTACCACTTTATCCTGCTTCTTTGTGTGGACTGTGATGGTCTGTTGTGTCTGAGGGCTTGTGGTGGTGTTGTATTTAGATCTCTGTTAACTGTTTGTGAAGAGCAGCCAAGGGTGATTCAGGCTCTTCTTGGTGGTTTTTTATCTTTGGCCTGTTGGTGGAGAAGGAGTTAGTGGCTCTCGCTCAGTAAATGAAGTTGCAGGAGGTGTGGGTGTAATTGTGTCTTATGGGGACTGTTGCTGTCTCACACTTAGTTAAACACAAATTACAATTGAATAACCATCATAAAACTAAAGGCACATGGACAAAAACCACATCATATAATCACATAGGGATAGTAACCAAAAAAAGAAAAAGAAAAAAGGGAAAAAGAAGAAGAAAAAACAAGAAAACCTACAATATCTGGGGATAGGGCACTAAGAGAAAAAAATTAGAGGAGAATAATGAAGAAAAAAATGGGAAAAAAGAAAAACAAGGAATGCGGTTAACCACAACAAAAAAGGGGGAAAAAAAATTTAAACCAGGAACAGGGAAAAGAAAAAATGTTGAAAACTAGGACCTGGGAGGGGAAGATTAATAATAATAGTAAAAAGGACAAAAGTATTATTAATAATAATTATTTTAAAAGAGACAAATGCAAGCAAACTAATCACCAGAAAAAGAAAGCGAAAAAGAAAAAAATAAAAAAAGAGAAAAAAAAAATCATTGGAGGACAGGGCAGGGCACGCAGGTTCCATCTGAGCACACAGACTGTGATGGAGTTCCTGTGGGCCCAGAATGTAGGTTGGAGGAGGCATGGCCGCACCTCCGTTCACCAAGCAGGTGTGGGGTATAAGAGTAACGAGGAATATGGTACCTTTTCAGTCTTGCAGGTCTAGAGTGTCCTTGGGGTTGCTGGAAAGCAGAACCTGTTCTTAAGCCCCAAGAATCTGCAAGCATGCTGTCTCCTTAAATATCCAAAATAGCCAAGCCACTTTTAAACCTTCAAAATGGTGGCACCCTCTGGTCTGGCAAAAATCCACAGCTTAGCCCGCCTTTCTCTTCACCTTCTCCGTTTATTCCCCAACCACCGTGCACAGTCCTCCATGCAGTCCCTAGCTAGTAGGGCTGATTTTAGGTTAATTCTTAGGTCCTACCACCACTTGGGCATCTCCAAGCTGTCTGTGCCATCAGGATCGCTGCCAGACCGCAGCTCTATATGTCTCCTTGTTGGTATTTTCATGCAAATTCTTCTGCTAGTTGGGGTTTAATTCACTTCTATATCCTTCCCTTCAAGGTTCAGGGGTCCAAGATTATCTTCTGTGTCTGTGTTAATTGGTTTCCCTTTTCTTTGTTGAAGAGGGTCTGTGCAGTCTTTCTGCCTAGTCTGTCATCTTGCTGGCTATATCAGAGTTTCATTTTTGAGAAAAATTTGAAGTAAGTACCTTTAAAATGCTTTTAGAAGATTCAAAAATGTTAACTTTTTTTTTAAATGTAAATCTGGAGTGATAGCTATATTTGTAGTTTCATCTTTATAGTTGTCCTATGTTTTTTTGATGGTCAGAGACTCCTTTGAGAATATCTAGATTCAGGAAATTGAGGCATACTCTTAAAGCTGGTCAGTGAGCCTTCACCAATTATAGATTTCTACTCTGTGATTTTCTCACGACTGTTTTGTTATTACATTTGTAGTTCAGGGCCTTGATCACAGTAGTAAGTGCTTGTTGAATGGAATAATGTGTTTACTGCTGATAACACAAAAGTCTAGAGTGTTCAGATGTGGTGTTCAATGAATGAGTGACTGAAGGGCTAAATTAGAACTAAACTTTCTTTTATGAGTGCTAATTCCTCCTAACTATTAACTTGATTTTGCCTGAAAGTAGTTCTTCTGCACTTTAGCTTTCCTGTTTGCCTCCCCTTAGAAATCATTCCTGTTTCTCAGTGTATCCTCTTGTCATTTTGTCTCTTTGCTTCTTCCTCTTGCTGTTTTCTTCCTTACCCTCTCTATCACTTCCTGCCTGCTTGCCTGCTTTTTCGTGGCTGGATTTAAGGCAGTTGAGAAAATTTATACAGTGTAAAATAGCTGAAGTAATCTGAACAAGGAAGAAAATGAGAGTAGCAGAGTGCTGCAGTTGGTAAAATAAGCAGATTATGTAATTATTAGTTACTTGGTTAGAATTCCTGTTTAAAAGGAAATGGGGCTTGAAACACAACCATTTTTGATTTAAAGTTGCCATCTGGTCTCTTAGAAACTTGTTCCTATTGATGCTCATCTTTATGTGATGTCCCACATGAGCTTTAGGAACTAGAGGATACCACAGAATATAGCATTTCCATAACTGCAAGTGTGGTTGATGGCCCCTTGAGTCTATGGCAGAAACCATCACTCATGTTGTTTGCAAGAGTTTTCTCCATAAGATGACAGAGTACAACAATAATTAATCATGACATTGGTCCTGGGGTAGTATGTTGGCTTGAGAAATCAAGGTTTACAGTGTACAAAGAGAAAGATGAGTGCCTAGTCACCTGATGGTTCTGTGTGGGGAGGGTGTTAGTAAGAGATTATCTGTTAAGAAATGGAGGACACAACAACCTGGGTTTTCTGGTTATGATAATACCCACAGAATTTTTTTTTTTTTTAATTTTGGTGAAAATATACAAGAGAACATACATCATTCAACATTTTCTACATGTACAATTCTTTAACATTTGTTATTTCTTCATAGTGTGTCACCATTGTTGCTGTCTCTACCCAGATTGTTTCACCACCATTGGCTTTGACTCACTATCCCCTAAATTTCTCATCTATGCTTTAGAGTTACTGTTGTCATTTTGATCTCATGTAGATAATTCTTCAGAAGAGTACAATGCTCAAGGCACATATTCTTTATGAATTTAGCTAAATTGTTTAGTTTAAAGATGACTTCAGGGAATAATTTGGGTTTGTACTTTGAAGATTTTCTCAAGACAGTAGATTCAGGAGTTCCTCCGGTCTCAGTGTGTCCTGTAAGACTGGATTCTTTACGAATTTGAAATTCTGTTTCACATTTTTTCCCCTTTTTATCAGGATCCATCTATTGATTCCTTGATCAAAACATTCAATGAAGGTAGCCAGGCACCATCCAGTTCTTCTGGTCTCATGGCAAAAGAGGCAGGCAAACCTGCAGTCCAATTCCTTCTACTTCCTCCATCTCTTTTCTCTGCTGATCCAGGCATGTATAAACCAATTATTATATCTGGGAGGCTCTTCAGACACTTTTAAGTTCCAGGCACAACTCATTAAACTAGAGAGTGGAGCAGTGTCTGTGAGAAACAGCATTAGGCCAAGTAACTGGACAGTTTCATGAAGCCATGACTCTACTGTTGAACCCATGAGGATTTTGGATGTATCTAAGTACTATCAGCAACTTTAGATGTTTTTTCCCCCTTTTTTTTGTTGCTGTTGATGTAAAATCATAACACAATATTTACCACTTTATCCTTTTTCTGGTGTAGAATTTAGTGGTATCAGTTGCACTCACCAAGTTGTAAAATCATTACATTTAATTGATGCCAATTTTCCTGTCACCAAAACATAAACTCACTACTTCCTAGAGAATGATTCCATCTCCTTTATGTATTCTAATCTCTTAAAATAAGTAAGGTCATACAGGACTTCATTTCACTTTATGTCTGAGTAGTATTCTGTTATCCACTGAATTGTGTCCCCCCAAAATTTCTTTTGTAAATCCTAACTTCTATACCTGTGGTTATAATCCCATTTGGGAATAGGTTATCTTTGTTATGCTAATGAAGCAATATTAGTATAGTGTATGTCTTAAGTCAGTCTCTTTTGAGATATGAAAGAGTTTAAGCAAGTAGGAGAGCAAGTATAGACTGGGGAAGAGAGATGCCAAGCTACATGAAGATCGCCCAGGAGCAGCAACTCTAAAGAGACAAGGACCCTCCTCTACAGCCAATAGAGAGAAAACCTTCTCCTTGAGCCAGCACCCTGAATTCACACTTCTAGCCTCCTAAACTGTGAGAGATAAATTTCTGTTGTTAAAGCCACCCACTTGTGGTGTTTCTCTTATAGCAGCACTAGGTAACTGAGACATAGTCAATTGTTTGTATGTACTACATTTTGTTTATCCATTCATGTGTTGATGGGCATTTAGGTTGTTTCCACCTTTTTGGTATTGTGAATAGTGCTACAATGAATGTTGTTGGTGGTGTTATGTGCCCTTGAGTTGGACTCGACTCATAGCGACCTCTCCTTGGGTTTCTGATGCAGTATCATTATGGAACTGGATTGCCCATCCTTCCTTCCAAGGAGTAGCTGGTGGGTTTGAACCACCAGCCTTCTGGTTAGCAGTCAAGTGCCTTAGGCACTCCCCTGGTGTGCATATATCTGTGTTGCTACTTTTGGGTCCCTGAGGTATAACCTAAGAGTGGAATTGCTGGGTTGTATGGTAGTTCTATTTATAATTTTTTGAGGAATTGCCAAACTGTGTTCTACAAGAATTTTACAATTTTACATTCCCACCAGCAATGGGTAAAGGATCTGAGCTCCCTACATCCTCTCCAACATATGTTATTGTTTTTTTTTTTTTTTTTGCTGTTCTAGTAGGTGATATCTCATTGGAGTTTTTTGATTTGCATCTCTCTAATGGCTAGAGAGTCAGAATTGACTCGATGGCAGTGAGTGAAATGGCAAGAGATGATGAGCATATTTTCATGTGTTTCTTGGCCTCTTGAATATCCTAATTGGTGAAGTGTCTAAGCCCTTTGCCCGTTTTTGATTATTTATTTATTTTTTTATTATTTTCAGATACATCATTCTCAAAGACTTCTCCCCAGTCTGTACATTAGTTGTCTTTTTATTCTTTTGATAAAGTTCTTTGATGAACATATTTAATTTTTATTGTGTCCCAGTTATCTATTTTATCTTCTGCTGCTTATGCATTTGTTGTGTTTGATGGGGTATCATTTTTTAAAACAATTAGGTCCCATAGCTTTGCCCCTATGTTTTCTTCCAAGAAATTTATGAGTTTATGTCTAACATTTATGTCCTTGATCCATTTTGAATTAGTTTTTGTGTATGGTGTGTGGTATGGATCTTGCTTCAGTTTTGTGCTTGTGGAAATCCAGTTTTCCCAGCAGCATTTGTTGAAGACTGTTCCTTTCCCCATTGAATGAAGAAAATTGTTGTTGTTGTTATTTACCATCGACTCCGACCAGACTCATAGCGACCCCTTTTGGGTTTCTGAGGTGGTATCACTATGGAAGTAGATCGCCCCATCTTCCTTCCGAGGAGTGGCTGGTGGGTTTGAACCACCAGCCTTCTGGTTAGCAGTCAAGTGCTTTAGGCACTGTGCTACCAGAGTTGACCATATATGTATGGACTTATTTCTGGGCTCTCAATTCTATTTCATTGTTCTAGGCATCATTCAACCAGTTTCAGGTAGATTTTATTAGTGTAGCTGTGTAGTATACATTTTGAAATTGGGAAGTGTGAGGCCTCTGATTTTGTTGTTCTTCTACAAAATTGCTTTGGCTTTTCACAGCCTTTTTCCCTTCCATATAAAGTTGAGGAATTCGTTTTTTCCATTTCTATAGAAAGTACTGTTAGATTTTTTTCTATCGGGATTGTGTTGCATCTATAGATCACTTTGGGAAAGTGTTTACATTTTCCCAATATTCAGTCTTCCAATCCATGAGCATGGAATGTCTTTCCATTTATTTAGATCTGTTTTATTAGTCTCTTGCAGCAGTGGTTTATAGTTTCTTTGTATATATTCTTTACATCCCTGGTTTGGTTTATTCCTGGGTATTTTATTGTTCTAGATGCTGTTGTAAACAGAGTTCTTTTCTTAAGAACTTTATCCTTGTTGGTGTATAAGAACCCTACTGATTTTTGTGTGTTGATATTATATCCTGCAATGTTATTGAAATCTTCTATTAGTTCTAGAAGCTTTCTTGTGGAATCTTTGGGATTTTTGGTGTATTGGGTATACCATCAGCAAATAGACAATGTTTTACTTCTGCCGTGTCCAGCAAAACCGCATAGGTCACGAAACAAAGCGACATGAAAGGATTAATGGTTTTTTAAAAGGAACGGGGACCAGGCGGACGCCCTGCATATTCTGTGAGAGTGACGCCTGATGTATCCGTACTGCTTTATTTATACATAAACATATGATTACATCATTCTTCTTGATATTTCTTTAAAACAATCAAGTATTCAATCAAATATTCTTCTACAGTAAAATAAAGTATTTCCTTATAACAATCAGTTATTAATTAAAAGTTAAAGTTGTACTCTTTTCCACACCTGAAAGCATTTTCCCATGTCCAAATATATTGAATAATTAATTAGGTTAATATCTCTTACAGGATTAGCAAATAATCACTAAAATACATGATTCTAAAACATAATATGATTGTTAAGTATATGATTCTAAACAATGGTTTCTAAGGTATACTATTCTTAGGGAAAACCATTATCCCAGGAAAACAGGTTAGCAAACATTTTGCTGGAGCAACGTTCTCCCCCAGGAATACAAAGCTGGAGCCAAGCAAGCATTCAACCATAAGAGAGGCCTTACCATCTCTTAACTGTAGTTAGAACATGTGCCTTGCAATCATGTTCTTTTGGGGGTCTTTTTCTTGGTCTCCAACATACTTCTTTTCAAATTTGGATACTTTTATTTCCTTGCTTTATTGCTATGGTTAGGACCTCCAGTATAATATTGTATAGAAGTGGTGATAGTGAGAATCTTTGTCTCATTCTCATTCTCATTCTCAAGGGGAAAGCTCTCAGTCTTTCTCCATTGAGTATAATGTTGGTGGTTTGCTTTTTGTAGATGCTTTAAGCATGTTGAGGAACTTCCCCTCTAATCCTTTTTTTTTTTTTT
>NW_006921851.1:4676045-4681144 GCF_000298275.1 Orycteropus afer afer
CTCTCTCTAATCCTATTTTGTTAGAATTTTTATCAGGAAGAAGTATTGGATTATATTAGATGACTTTTCTTTGTACCTTGAGATCACCATGGCATAGTGCCTAAGGCATTTGACTGCTAACCAAAAGGCTGGTGGTTCAAACCCACCAGCCACTCCTTGGAAGAAAAACTGGGCAATCTATTTCTGTAGAGATACCACCTCAGAAACCCAAGGAGGGGTTGCTATTAGTCAGAACTGACTTGGTTACAGTGAGTTGGTTTTGATTGAGGTTACCATGTAGTTATTCTTCTTTTGTTCTGTCAATGTGGCATATTACATTGATAGATATTCTAATGCTGAACCATCCTTGTGTTCCTGGAATAAAGCCCACTTGATCATGGTGTATAGTTCTTTTAATGGGTTATTGAATTCTGTTCACTAGTATTTTGTGGAGCTCTGGTAGCGTAGTGCCTAAGGCACTTGACTGCTAACCAGAAGGCTGGCAGTTCAAAGCCACCAGCCAGTCCTTGGAAAGGAAGGTTGGGCAATCTACTTCTATAGTGATACTGCCTCGGAAACCAAGGAGGGGTCACTATGAGTTGGGTCTGACTCAACGTCACATAACAGCGACAACAACAACATATTCATGAGGGATAATAGGTCTGTTCTCTTCTTGTTATATCTTTGTCTGGCTTTGGTATCAGGGTGTGGTAGTTCAGTTAGTGTGTCAACTTGGCTGGGCCTGGTTAAGTGGCTGGGCAGCTGGATGTAGTATTTCCCATGATGAGACTGGTAATCAACTTCATCATGGAATCTACTGTGAGCAACTGAGTAGCTGCCTTAGGGAATGTGGTCTGCTTCCTGTATATAAGCAGAAGCCCTGGGGAATGATCTCTAGCTTATGGGATGCTTGGACCCTGCATGTAACCATGTCATTGTTCAAGCCATCCCATTTGTGGTATATTCCTGTCAGAGTGGCACTAGGTAACCAGAACAGAATTTGGTACCAAGAATGTGGGATGCTGCTCTAACAGATACCTAAAATGTGGAAACAGGAGTGGAGTGTGCCCTTGACCCAAGACCCTGGTAGAGAGACCGCAGCATATGGCATGGCAGATGGCAGCAGCAGAGCTGAGAGAACTGGCATGAGACAAAGACAGTCTTAACAGCCCACGGAGGAGAAAGCTTGATGTCTTTGGTTAGGCAGCTTACTTGTGGAGTGGGTTGCCTTCAGGCATTAATTGGTAGAAAAGACCGGCATGAAATGGAATAGCAGGTTGGCTGGCCCACTGAGCAAGAAAGCTGAATGGTTTAGGGCAGGAAGATTTCCGGCAGAGTGGGTTGCCTTTGGCATTAATCGGCAGAAGCGGAGACACCAAGGAAAGGGAAGCAGAGCTACCTCAGCCTGAAAGGGTAAGACCATGGCCTTTGGGGGTGGAACCACCACAGTCCCCTAAGTTTCGGAGCAAGACCTTAACCAACTTGGTTCTGGAGTGTTGGGCTGCTTGTTCATGTGACCCAGTGGGATGGAGCCATAGCTGCTGCCTAAGAGTGAGGGGACAGGGCTGCCATGCCCAAGAGGGAGAGGAATGGGGCCCACCAGGCCAAGGGGGTGAGGTCACCACTCAGGAACTAGGGGACTGGAGCCACCCAGTGGAGGAGACCTGTATAGATACCACCCTTTGAAGATCTGTACAGGTGCCAAGTTGACAAGGGGTGGAATTGTGGTGGTTATGTTTGTGTGTCAACTTGGCTGGGCCTGGTTGAGTGGCTGGGCAGCTGCTGGTAGTTATTCCCCATGATGAGACTGGCAGTCAACTCCATGGTGAGATCTACCACAAGCAGCTGAGTTGCTGCTTTGGGTATGAGGTCTGCTTCCCATGTATGAGAAGCAGCTTTGAGAATGGTCTCTAGCTTATGGCACACTTGGACCCTGCATGTAGCTGTATCGTTGCTCAGCAGCCTGCTATATTCTGCCAACCTTGGGACTTACAAAGGACTTGAATTAATGGCCTGCCGTGTGGTTTGGTAACATCGGGACTGTGCCTTTTTACTTGTCAACCTTGGGGCTTCTCAGCCTCAGCAGCCAACAGCTGTCTGAGTGAAGAAATGCCTCTAGCTCCAGTGGGCCAGGAGCAGGAGGTGGAGCTGGACCCCAAGGTTGAGGGGCTTTCACCCAACCCCTAGAGCCTGGCACTTTGAACTTGAACTTAAACCTCCAAATTGTAAGAATAAACTCCTGTTTGTTAAGACCATCCCATTTGTGGTATATTCCTGTCAGAGTGGCACTAGGTAACCACAACACAGGGCAATGCTGGTTTCATAGAAGGAGTTAGTATTTTTTTCCTCTTCTGTGTTTTGAAAGTTTGAGCAAAAGTAGTGTCTCTTACCTTGAATGAGAAAATTTCCTCATGGGAAAATTTCTTACCTGTTCAGGGCTTTTATTTATTTTATTTTATTATTTATTTATTTATTTGTGATTTGGGTGCAAATTTACAAAGTAGATTCATTTTACTCTTAACAGTTCATGCACATTTGATTTCACAGCCCAGTTACAATCCCCAACCATAAAAAACCCCCTTCCCCTCTTCTCCCTGTGACTACCCCTTCCCTGTGCTCTTCTTATCTGTACATTCTGGTCTGTCCAGCTTTCCCTCTGTGTGAATGCCACCCCTCTGATGTCTCATGGTTGATTGATCTAAGGGTGCATCACCCTAGGGTAGGTGGATGTATCTCCCTGGGGTAGGTGTTCTGGTTATAGGTCTTTCTGGTTGTAGGCTGAGAGCCAGTCCACAGAAGTGAGTACATTTCCAGGCCCAAAGGTTAATGCAGGGCCATAGCCTCAGGGGTTCCACCAGTCTTATCCGACCAGTAATTCTGGTCATTTTTGTGTTTTTGAATTTTGTTTCACATTTTTCCTCCCACTCTATCCAGGATCTCTAATTGTGATCACTTTCTAAGTGGTTGGCACTGATAGCCAGGTACTATCTAGTTCTTCTGGCCTCAGGCTCATAAAAGCTGAAGTCCTTGTGCTCCGTCATATCTTTGGATTAATTGTTTCCAAATGATTTTGATTTTCTTTACTCTTCTTTACTCCAGTTGAGAGGAGACCAATAGTTGCATCTTAGATGGCTGCTAGAAAGTTTTTAAGACCCTAATTACCCACCAGCCACTCCCCGGAAGGAAGGTTGGGCAATCCTACTTCCGTAGTGATACTGCCTCGGAAACCCAAGGAGGGGTCGCTATGAGTCAGGGCTGACTCGACGGCACATAACAACAACTACAACAATTACTACTCACCAAAGCAGGATGTAGAGCAAGATTTTTATGTACTACATTGTACCAATTGAGCATTATGTCCCCTGAGACTATGGTCCCGAGCCCACAGGCCTAGTAATTCTCTCCCTCAAGGAGTATCTCTGACAAGCTGCTCCAACCTTGTCCTGTGTTACTTCTGTAACATGTGGGTAATTTTGTAGCATAAGTACGTATGTAAGGCTATCTTCAGCCAACTCTATCCTTGATGTTGGGTATGTTCCTGTTTGCCTACCCTCACCTGATCTTCTCACCTGCCTGTGTATTTACCCCTAGGCTATTGTTTGGTGCCACTAGTAATGCAGTATTGTGCATGTAATAGTGTTTGCCTCTGTTGTCAGTATCTTTTGTGCACATTTCTGTGTCCTCCCTTTCCCCATTGTCACCATCTTGCTCACAGACTCTTTCTATACCATCCCTCCCCTCACCCAAATCAACATGTGAGCCTCAAATAGTCAGAAATTATCCTTCCTCTTCCCTCCCATCCCCAGTAACCAACAAAGTGAATTTCCCTCCCTAAGTAAACTTTTCCTTGACTTTTTACAATAATGGATTCATACAATATTTGTCCTTCTGTGATTGATTTATTTCCCTCAGGATAATGTTCTCCAAATTCATCCACGTTGTGAGATGATTCGTGGATTCTTTATTATTCTTTAATGTTGCAGTATCCCATGGTGTGACTGTACCATAGTTTGGTTATCCGTTCATCTGTTATGGGCATTAGGTTGTTTCCAGCTCTTTGCTATAGTGAATTGTGCTGCATTGAACATGGGTATGCATATGTCTATTCATGTCCTGGTTCTCACATCTTTTTATTATTATTATTATTATTTATTGTGATTTGAGTGAAAGTTTACAGAGCAAATTCACTTTCCATACAGCAGCTCACATACACTTTGTCTCATGGTATTTACTACAATTTACCACAATGCAACAGCTCCCCACTCAGATCCTCCTCATAGAAAACTCTTCTCTGTGTCCTTCCCTCCCATGCACTCCTGCCCCCTAAGCTATGTCCCTGTGTGTACACAACCCTTTAATTCTCCCATGATTGTTCTCTCTAAGGAGTGTATTTACCTAGTGTAAATATTCACCTCATATGCCTGTCTTTTGTTTGGCTTGAAGCCACAGGTGTGGGTTCAGTTCCAGACCTGAAGGACAGCCAGGGGCCATAGTCTTAGGATTACATCAGGCTCTATCAGACCAGCAAACCTGGTCCCCTTCTTTATTTTCTTTTTCAAATGATTTTGAGTTTTGTCCCACACTGTTCTCCCACTCTATCCAGGATCTCCTACATAGATCGCCCTTCAGGTGTTTGAGAGTGGTAGCTGGGCACCATATAGTTCTGGTCTCATAGTCATGGAGGATGAGGATCACATGGTGTACCAATCACTTGGACTAATTGTTTCCATGAATCTTTGGTTTTCTTCATTCTTCTTTGCTCTGGACAAGGAGAAACACATCGTTGCATCTAGATGGCTGCTTGCAAGCTTTTAAGATCCCAGTCGTTCCTTGCCAAAGTAGGAGGTGGAACAATATTTTGTGTAGTATGTTCTGCCAACTGAGCTCCATGTCCCTTGCAACTATGGTCCAACTACAGGTCCAACTACTCGCTCCTTCTGGGTAGCTGGCTATGGCGAAGTGACTACAACCTTGTCCCTTGTCAGCTCTACTATACACCTATTAATTCTTTTTTTTTTTTTTTTTCCATCTCTACATTTACCATTCATTTACTGACATTGGTTGCATTCTTTTTTTTATTTTTATTTTTAATTTTATTTTGATTTGGGTGAAGATTTACA
>NW_006921851.1:4683733-4684307 GCF_000298275.1 Orycteropus afer afer
CTGCATCAATTGATATGATCATGTGGTTCTTCTCCTTTGTTTTATTTACGTGGTGGATGACATTGATTGTTTTTCTAATGTTGAACCATCCCTGACACCTATTAATTCTTACTGAACATGGCAATATACTTGTAGAAACATTGTCTGCCAACCTTATACATGGTCTTGGGCATACTCCCCAGCATAGACATACCTAATAGTTCAGCCTGTCCACCCATCTGTCCACCCATATATCCATGTTTGTCTTCACTGACAACGCAGTACTGTATCTGCAAAAGGGTTCATCTTTGTTGGCTATACCTCCCATATACCTCTCTCTGTCTTCCTCTTCCTCAATGCCACCGTGTTGATCACTCACATTTGGTACACTGCCCTTCTCTACACCCAAATCAATACTTGTCTCTACCTATCTAGCAGTGTTGCCCTCCCACTCCTGCTAACCAACAAAATTTTCTTGTATATATAAATATTTCCTTGACTTTTATAATAATGGACTAATACAATATTTGTCCTTCTGTGATTGACTTATTTCACTCAGCATAATGTCCTCCAAGTTCATCCACATTATGCAGTG
>NW_006921851.1:4685383-4694665 GCF_000298275.1 Orycteropus afer afer
TATAGTTTTAGGTTTCACATTTAAGTCTTTGATCCATCTGGAGTTAGTTTTTGTGTATGGTGTGATACACAGATCTTGTTTCATTTTTCTGAAAATGGATATCCAGTTTTGCCAGCACCATTTGTTAAACAAACATCCCCTTCCCCATTTAATGGATTTCAGCCCTTTATCAAAGATCAGCTGACCATAGGTCGATGGATCTATTTCTGGGTTCTCAGTTCTATTCCATTGATCCATGTGTTGGTCATTATACCAATACCGGGCAGTTTTGACTGTTGTGGCTGTGTAGTAGCTTTTGAGATCTGGCAGTGTGAGACCTCCTACTTTGTTGTTCTTCTTCAACAGTGCTTTGCTTATCTGAAGTCTCTGAAGTCTTTCCTTTCCATATAAAGTTAGTGATTAGTTTTTCTGTATCCTTAAAGAATGTTGATGGGATCTGGTTTGGGATTGCCCTGACTGTATAGATAGTTTTGGATAGAACTGACATTTTCACAATGTTTAGTCTTCCTATCCTCAAGCATGGCATGTTCTTCCATTTATGTAGATTTCTTATGGTTTCTTGAGGTAGTGTTTTACAGTTTTCTTTGTACAGGTCTTTTGTGTCCCTGGTAAGACTTGTTCCCAAATGTTTTATTTTTTCAGTAGCTATTGTAAATGGTATTGATTTCCTTATTTCTTTTTCAGCAATCTCTTTGCTGGTGTAGAGGAATCCAACTGATTTTTGTATATTGATCTTGTATCCCACCATTATGCTAAATCTCCCAATTTGTTCCAGTAGTTTTCTTGCTGATTCTCTTGGGTTCTCTAGGTATAGCATCATATTATCAGTAAATAAGAATAGATTTTGGTCTTCCTTGTCAATTTGGATGGTTTTTATTTCCCTCTCTTGCCTTATTGCCCTGGCTAGGACTTCCAATACAATCTTGAATAGAAGTGGTGATAGAAGGCAACCTTCTCTTGTTCCTGTTCGCAAGGGGAATGGTTGCAGTCTCTCTCCATTGAAAATAGTATTGGCTGTTGGTTTTGCATGTTGCTGTTATGTGCTGTTGAGTCGGACCTGACTCATAGCCACTCCTCCTTGGGTTTCTGAGGCAGTATCACTATGGAAGTAGATTGCCCATCCTTCCTTCCAAGGAGTGGCTGGTGGGTTTAACTGCCATCTTTCCGGTTAACAGTCAAGTGCCTTAGGCACTACACTACCAGAGCTCCTGGTTTTGCAATGATGCCCTTTATTATGTTGAGGAATGTCTTTTCTATTCCCATTTTGCTGAGATTTTGATCAGGAGTGGGTGCTGGATTTTATCAAATGCGTTTTCTGCATCAATTGATATGATCATGTGGTTCTTTTCCTTTGTTTCATTAATGTGGTGGAGGACATTGATTGTTTTCCTAATGTTGAACTATCCTTGCATACCTGATATGAACCCCACTTGGTCATAAAGAATTATTTTCTTCATATGTTGTTGGAGTCTATTGGCTAGGATTTTGTTGATTTTTGTATCTGTATTCATGAGGGATATTGGTCTGTAGTTTTGCTTTAGAGTGATGTCTTTACTTGGTTTTGGTATTAAGGTTATGCTTGCTTCATAAAATGAATTAGGGAGGATTCCCATCCTTTTTTATGTTTTGGAATAGTTTGAGTAGGATTGGTGTCAGCTCTTCTCTGAATGTTTGGTAGAATTTTCTGGTGAAACCATCTGGGCCAGGACTTTTATTTTTGTTGGTCATTTCTTTATGACCTGGTCAGTTTCATCTTTTGTTATAGATCTGTTCAACTTTTCCACATCAGTCTGTGTTAGTTTATGTAAGTGGTGTGTTTCTAGAAATTTGTCCATTTCTTTCAGATTTTCAAATTTGTTGGAGTACAGTTCTTCATAGTATCCTGATATTATCCTTTATATTTCAGTTGGTTCTGATGTGATGTCACCCATTTCATTTCTTATTCATGTTATTTGTATTCTCTCCCTCTTTTCCTTTGTTAAGTTTGCCAGTGATTTGTCAATTTATTAATCTTTTCAAAAAACCAACTTGTAGTCTTGTTGATTTTTTTTCTATTGTCTTTCTATTTTCTATTTCATAGATTTCTGCTTGTATCTTTATTATTTTCTTTCTTTCAGTGACTGTAGGCTTTTCTTGCTGTTCTTTTTCTAATTGTTGGAGTTGTTGGTTTAAAGTGTTGATATTGGCTCTTCTGATGTGTGCATTTATTGCTATAAATTGTCCTCTGATCACTGCTTTTGCTGTGTCCCAAAGATTTTGGTATGTTGTGTTTTCATTCTCGTTTGACTTAAGGAATTTTTGAATTTCATTTTTTATTTCTTCTCTTACCCTGTCTTTCTTAAGGAGGGTCTTGTTCAGTTTCCATGTGTTTGCTCTTTTTCCATTGATCTTCCTATTGTTGATTTCTAATTTGATAGCATTGTGATCTGAAAAGATGCTTTGCAGTATTTCATTGTTTTTAAATTTATTAAGTCTTGCTTGATGGCCTAACATATGATCTATCCTGGAGAATGTTCTGTGTACACTACAAAAGAATGTATATTGTGCTGTTGTTGGGTGAAGTGCTCAGTAGATGTTTATAAGATCAAGTTGGTGGATTGTGCTGTTTAGCTCTTCTGTATCTTTGTTGAGTTTCTTTCCAGTTGTTCTATCTTTCATTGAAAATGGTGTCTTAAAGTCTCCCATGATGACTGTGGAGTCATCTATTTGCTTTTTCAACTCTTTTAAAGTCTGAATTATGAATTTTGGGACTCTTTCTTTTGGGTCCATAGATATTTATTATGGTTATATCTTCTTGTTCAATTGATCCTTTAATCATTATATAATGCCCTTCCTTGTCTCCTATGGTGGTTTTTGTCTTAAAGTCAGTTTGATCAGAAATTAATATTGCTACACCTGCTCCTTTTTGGTTGCCATTTGCTTGATACATCTTTTTCCAGCCTTTGAATTTTAGTCTGTTTTTGTCTTTGTCTCTAAGGTGTGTCTGTTGTAGACAGCATATTGATGAGTTTTGTTTTGTTATGCAGGGTGCAAACTCTCCATCTCTTGAGTGGTCCACTTAATCCATTAACATTCAGTATAATTATCGACAAGTATGAATTGGTTACTGTTGCTTTGTTATATGTTTTTTCATGGTGTTCCTGTTTTCTTTGTTCCGTCTAATTCTGTACTGAGCTCATTATGTTTATGAATTGTGTTGTCATGTCCTTTGTTGCTGTTGTTTTAGTATTTGCTAAATATTTGTGCAGGAGCTCTGGTAGCATAGTGCCTAAGGCACTTACTGCTAAACAGAAGGCTGGCAGTTAAAATCCACCAGCCACTCCTCAGAAGGACAGTTGGGCAATTTACTTCGGTAGTGATACCGCCTCAGAAACCCAACGAGGTGTCGCTGTGAGTTGGGTCTGACTCGATGACACATAACAACAACAACAACAAATATTTGTGCTTGTCCTCTTTTTTATTGTGATATGAAGGTTTATCTTTTCTCTTTGAGATTACTCTGTGATTTATAATTTTCTCCCCGAGTTTAGAACAGTCCAGTCTATCTTGCAGCTCTCTTGACTTCCTCACCATTTAGAAGTTCTGTAACTACACAGTATTTTCCCTCCTTTTGGTTTGTAGTTGTCCTCATTTGCCAGTTGATATCTCTGGTTCCCTGTTTACAATCTTGTAAGCTTATTTTACTTGAATGTCTTCATAACTGTGTTCATTTCTGGGTTATATCATCATGTGTACTAATGGTCGGTTGTTGTTTGTTATTATTGGTTCTCTGTTCAAAGGACTCCCTTTAGTATCTCTTGTAAGGTTGGTCTGGTTTTAACAAATTACTTTAATTCCTGCTTCTCTGGAAATTTCCTAATTTTACCATCATATTTGAGAGACAATTTTGCCAGGTATGTAACAGTGTAGTGCTCAAGGCGTTTGACTGCTAACCAAAAGGCTGGAGGTTCAAACTCACCAACCCCTCCTCAGAAGAAAGGTTGGACAATCTACTTCTGTAGTGATACTGCCTCTGAAACCCAAGGAGGGGTTACTTTGAGTTGGATCAGACTTGATGGTAGTGAGTTTTTTAATATAATTCTCAGAAATTTTTCCCTTTCAGGGTTTTATATATACCATTCCATTGCCTCCTTGTTTGCATGGTTTCTGCTTAGAAATCAGTGCTTGTGATTATTGGATGTTCTTTGTAAGTAACATTTCGTTTTTCCCATGCTGCTTTCACAATTCTTTGTTTGCTTTTGGTTTTGATGAGTTTGATGATGATATGTCTTGATGATTTTCTTTTTGGGTCTATCCTGTTTGGGGTTCGATGGACTTCCTGAATGTGGATACATTCTCATCTTTCATCATATCAGGGAAGTTTTCTTCTAACAAATCTTAGACAGTTTTCTTAGTGGTTTTATTTTTCTCTTCCTGTTCTGGAATTCAAGTTACACATAGGTTATTCCTTTTGATGGTATCCCACATGAACCTTAGTCTTTCTTCATTTTGTTTTGATTTTTTTTCTGATTTATCCCTTTCCAGAGAAATGTTCAGGTACCTGTTTTCAATCTCATTAATTCTGTCTTCCATTTTGTCAGTTCTATTCCTCTGCCCTTTCAGTGTGTTATCTATTTCTGAAAATTTTGTATTAATCTTCTGGATATCTACCTGTAGATTTTGTATCATTTCTAATTTTTCATTTATTGCGTCATTTTGTTCTTGTATTTTCTTCTGAAATTTTTCTAGGGTTTTGTCTGTGTTTTCTTTAATTTTGTCAGTGTTTCAAGACAACTAAATATAATCCTTTTGAATTCCTTATCAGGGAATATCCAATGCTGCTTCTTCCTCAGGGATGTGTTCTGGGTCTATATCCTGTTTCCTTCTGTCTACCACTTTATCCTGCTTCTTTTGTGGACAGTGATGGTCTTTTGTCTCCAAGATATTGTGATGTTGTTGTATTTAGATCTCTGTCAACGGTTTGTGAAGAGCAGCTAAGGTGAGTCAGGTTCTTTTTGCTGATTGTTTATTGTTGGCCAGTTGGTGGTGAAGGAAGCAGTGGCTCTCAGTAAGTGAAGCTGCAGGAGGTGTGGGTGTAGTTGTGTCATATGGGGACTGTTGCTGTCTCCCACTCAGTTAGACAAAAATAATTGAATACCATCAAAAAAGTAAAAGCAAGTGGACAAAACACACCATGTAATCATACAGGAACAATAACCAAAAAAAGAAAAAAGGAAAAAAAAAATATCTTGGAAGAGGGCAGTAAGAGAAAAAAGGTAGAGTAAGAGAATAGTGAAGAAAGAAAATGGGAAAAATGCAAAAAGAAAAAGAGGGAATAGCGTTAACCATGAGAAATAAAAAAATTAGAACCAGGAACAGGGAAGAGAGAGAAAAAGATGAAAACTAGAACCTAGGAGGGGAAGAATAAATGATAATAATAAGGACAATAAAAAAAATTTTTAAACAGACAAAACAATCAAACTAAAAAAAAAAAGGTAAAAAAAAAACTAGGCAAGGTGGGGCAGGGCACACAGGCTCCGGCCAAACACACAGACTGGGATGGAATTCCTGCTGACCCAAAAGGTGGGTGGGAGTGAGGGATGGCTGCACCTCTTCATCCAGAGGGTGTGGGGTATAAGAGTAAAAAGGAATATTGTACCTTTCCAGTCATTGGTATCCAGAATGTCCTTGTGGTTCCTGGCAAGTGAAGCCTATTCTTAAGTCCCTGGAATCTGGGAGAACGCTGTCACTTTAAATATCCAAAATAGTTAAACTGCTTGTAAACATTCAAAATGGCTGCACCCTCTAGACAGGCAAAAGCCCACAGCTCATCCTGCCTTCCTCTAGGACTTCAAATACAGTGTTAAATAGAAGTGGTGGTAGTGGGCATCCCTGTGTTGTTCCCGTTTCCAGGAGGAATGCTTTTAGTCTTTCTCCATTGACAATAATCTTGGCTGTTGGTTGTGCATATATGCCCTTTATTATGTTGAGGATTTTTCCTTTTATTCCTATTTTACTGAGAGTTTTGAACAGGAATGGGTGCTGGATTTTATCAGATGCCCTTTCTACATCGATTGATATGATCATATGTTTCTTTTGTTTTGTTTTATTTATGTGATGGATTACTTTGATTATTTTTCTGATGTTGAACCACACTTTGCATACCTGCTATGAATCCCATTTTGTCATGGTGTATTATTTTTTGGATATGTTGTTGGATTCTCTTGGCTAGGATTTTGTTGAAGATTTTTATGCCTTGTACTCATGAGGGATATTGGTCTGTAGTTTTCCTTTCCAGTGGTGTCTTTACCTGTTTTGGTATCACTATTATACCTGTTTCATAGAATGAATTTGGAAGTATTCCATCATTTTCTACGTTCTGGAATAGTTTGCATAGTATAGGTGTCACCTCTTCCCTGAACATTTGATAGAATTTTCCAGTGAAATCTCTGGGCCAGAAGGTTTTTTTGTTGTTGTTGTTTTGTTTTGTTTTTGTGGGGAGTTTTTTAATGACCTACTCTTTTTCTTCTTTTGTTATGAGTCTGTTGAAATATTCTATCTCAGACTGAGTTAGTTTGGTAGGTCTTGTGTTTCTAGAAATTTGTCCATCTCTTCTAGGTTCTTGAATCTATTGCTGTACAGTTCTTCATAATTTTCTGTTATCTGCATCTTTTCTTTATTTTGCTTGGTTAAATTTGCCAGTGACAATCAACAAAATTTGTTGATTTTGTTAATCTTTTCTAAGAACCAGCTTCTTGTCTTGTTGATTTTCTCTATTATTTTTTGTTTCATTTATTGCTGCTCTGCTCTTTATTGTTTTCTTACTTCTGGATACTATTGGTTTCTTTTGTTCCTCTTTTTCTGATCGTTGGAGTTACGAGTTGAAGTGTTGCATTTGCATTTGATTCTTTCTTCTTTGTTGATGTGTGCATTTATTGCTATAAAATGACCTCTGAGTATGGCTTTCACTGTGTCCTAAGGTTTTGGTAAGTTGTATTTTCATGCTCATTTGTTTCTAGGATTTTTTTTCCCCCACACTTTATTTCTTCTGTTACCCAGTAGTTTTTTAGTAGTGTATTACTCAGTTTCCACATATTTGATTTTTTTTCCCTTTGGTCTTCCTATTATTGATATTTAACTTTATAGCATTGTGATTTGAGAAGATGTTTTGTAGTATTCAGTGTTTTTAAATTTATTGAGGCTTGTTTTGTGACCTAACATATGGTCTCTTCTGGAGACTGATCCATGTATGCTGAAGAAGAATGTATATTGTACTTGTGTTGGCTGGAGTGATCCATATATATCTATGAGGTGAAGTTGGTTGATTGTGTTGTTAAATTCTTCCATGTCTTAATGTTGAGGTTTTTTTCTAGTTGTTCTGTCCTTCCTTGAAAATGGTGTGTTAAAGTCTATTACTACTATTGCAGAATTGTCTCTTTTTTCCCTTCAATTCAGTTAATGTTTGCTTTATGTATTTTGGAACTCTTTTGTTGGGTGTGTAGATATTTATTATGGTAATGTCCTCTTGGTCAATTGACCCTTTTAATATCATATAATGTCCTTCTTTGTCCCTTATGCTGGGTTTCTCCTTGAAGTCTATTTTATCAGAAATTAATATTTCCATTCCTGCTCTTTTTGGGTTGCCATGAACTTGATGTACTTTTTTCCACCCTTTGATTTTTAGTTTATTTTTATTTTTGTGTCTAAGGTGGGTCTCTTGTAGGCAACATATCAATGGGTGTTCTTTTCCTATCCAATCTGCCACTCTCTTTCTCTTAATTGGTGCATTTAGTCCATTCCTATTGAGTGTAACTAATGATAGGTATGAATTTATTGCTATCTTTCTACTGTGTTTTTTGTTGTTGGTGGTGATTTCTATGTTACAAATATTTTTCTATGCCAAGTTCATTTTGTTATCGAGTGTTTTTACTCTTTCTTCATTATAGTTGGTTTTGTGCTTACTGAGGCCTTGTGATTTTCTTCTTTCTTAGTTTAGTTAGAAGGATTGTTATTTTCTTTGTGGTTACCCTGAAGTAAATTCTTATGTCTCTATGTTTGGAATGGTCTGTTCTATAAAGACTTTGTCGTGTTTTCCTCTCCATTTGGAAGTTTTGTAATCAAAACTTCTGTTCCCTCTATTTGCTTTGTTCCTGGTGTCATTTGCAGATTGATTCCTCTATTTCTCTGTGTACATTTTTTTTATGAATTTGTTTTGAGAATCTTTCTGGTTTGGTTTCTAGGTAGTAGTGTCTTGATTTTATATTTGTTGTTCTCTGTTGTGAGTTTTCTACTGGAAGGACTCCCTTTAGTATTTGTTGGAGGGTTGTTCTGGTTTCCACAAATTCCCTTAATTTCTGTTTGGGAGTGTCTTGATTTCACCCTCATATTTGAGGGACAGTTTGACTGGCTATGTAATTCTTTGTTGGCAATTATTTTCCTTCAAAGTTTTGTATATGCTGTCCCATTCCCTTCTTCCCTGTATAATTTTTTGCTGAGAAATCAGAGCTTAGTCTTACTGCTTGTCCATTGTAGGTGGTATTACCTTTTCCCCAAGCTGCTCCCAAGATTCTTTCTTTGTATTTGGTTTTGGAAATTTTGATTATGATATGTCCTGGTGAGTTTCTCTTAGTATATATCCTGTGTGTGTTTGTTGAGCTGCTTTTCTTCTTTCATGATATGGGGGAAATTTTCAATAATTTTCTTTGTGAGGTTTTTTGTTTTTTTTTTCTTTTTGCCTCCTCTTGTTTTGGGATTCAAATCAGGCGTATGTTGTATCTTTTCATGTCATCCCATGCAACTCCTAGGTTTTCTCCATTTCTATTAAATCTTTGTTCTGATTTTTCCTCATATTGGGTGGCATCAAGGGATTTGTCTTCTAGGTGGGAACTGCATTCTTCAGCCATTTTGAGTTTTTCTTTTTTCTTCCAATGTGTTATCTCTCTCTGTAATTTTAGTATTAATCTTACGGATTTCTATTGCTGTTTTTATATGATTTCCAATTGTGAATGTATTTTATTATTTTGCTGTTGAATGATTTTCCTGAATTCTTTCAGGTGCTGTTTGTCTTCTCATTCTTCTGTTTATGGTTTCATTGGGCTCTTGGAGGGTCCTATATGTGTACATATATATGTGTGTGTGTGTATATACATATGTGTGTGTGTGTATACACACACACACACACACACATATATATATGGAGGGTCCTATATGTGTACATGGGAGCTCTGGTAGCATAGTGGCTAAGACACTTGCCTGCTAACTAGACGGCTGGTGGTTCAAACCCACCAGCCACTCCTCGGAAGG
>NW_006921851.1:4700960-4706433 GCF_000298275.1 Orycteropus afer afer
GATGAATGCCATGCCATTCCTTTTCAAACTGTCATTCCCAGCATAGTAGATCTTATGGTTGTCTGATTCAAAATGGCCAAAACCAGTCCATTTCAGCTCACATATATGTTAACATATAGGTGACAAGTAATACACAATAGTTACATACTTAAATACTAATCCTAATTCTGTCTTCCCTCCTCCCTTCTCTATTATTTTATCACTTATCATATAATTATATGTTCTGTGTCTGTTAGGATGACTTTGTACTTATTTCTTACACATTTGGATGGTGTGAAGCTTGTAGCACATCACAACTGAGTTTACCCATAAAAATACCCTGTAATAGGTATTTTACTGTGCCTTTACCTTTATTGACTATCTCTCATTTACCTATTTATTTATTTATTGGGTTTTCTTCCCCATGTACTAGATCAGATGTTTGTATAGTGATATTTCCATTTGAAGAACACCCGTAGGCAGGTCTGGTATTAACAAACTTTGACAGCATCTGCTTACCTAGGAATGTCTTGAAGTTGCCCCTATTTTGTGAAGAACAATTTTGGCAGATAAAGAATTCTTTATTTTTTATTCTTTATTTTTTTGCGGTATCTGCTTAAAACACTCTGTGATGGCAATCATCTCTACATGAGCAGTTCATCTCGCCAGTAAATTGTGTATCACAGTAAAAAGTGATGTATTTCTCACATATTTGCCATTAAGAAAATCATTGAGGAGAAAAGATATCTGCCTCAACAGGTTTTTAAGGCAGATGAAAGTGCTGTATTCTGGATTTCCACAAAGGACATTTGTTAGTGAGGAAGAGAAGAAAGCACCAGGATTCAAAGCCAGAAGGGATGGGGTAACTTGATAGTTTTGTGCAAATGCCATCAGTTTATGATCAGGACTGCCTTTATCTAGAAAGTTGCTAACCCCAGAGCCTTGAACGGAAAAGATAAACAACTGCCAGTTTTTGGTTGTATAACAAGAAAGCTTGGATAATGAGAACTCTTTTTCTGTATTGGTTTCATCAATGCTTTGTTCCTGAAGTCAGCAAGTACCTTGTCAGTAAGGTACTGCCTTTTAGAGTTCTTTTGACATTGAACAATGCTCCTGGCCATATAGAGCCCCATGAGTTCAACAGTGAAAACATTGAAGTGCTCTACTTGCCCCCAAGGACAGTGTCTCAAATTCAGCCTCTAGATCATGGGTCATAAGAACCTTTCAGGCTCATCAGAAATGCTACTCTATGGAAAGAATTGTCAATATTACAGAAGAGAACTCTAATAGAGAGAACATCACAAAAGTCTGGAAGGATTGTACCATTGAAAATGCCATTTTTGTTACAGAGAAAGCCAGAAAAGCATCAAGCCTGAAACAATAAATTTCTGCTGGGGAAAACTGTGTTCAGATGTTGTGCATGGCTTTACTGGATTTATACAGAGCCAATTAGGAAAATCATGAAAGAGATTGTGAATTTGGCAAAGAATGGGGATGGTGGTGAAGGGTTTCAAGGTACAGATTTTAGAGAAATATAAGAGAAAATAGACACCACACCAGAGGAATTAACAGATGACTTCATGGAGATGAGTGCTTCCAAAACAGTGTCAGGTCATGAGGAGGAAAGCATAGAAGTAGCAGTGCCAGGAAACAAATTAACATTTGACAATCTGGCAGAAGGGTTTTGATTATGCAAGACTGCTTTAGACCTCATTTGTGACATGGACTCAGCTATGATTTGGGCTCTGAAACTAAAGCAAACAGTGAAATAAGGATTGGTACCTTACAGAAACATTTTTAGGGAGATGAAAAAGCAGAGAAGTCAGACAGTTATTACCATGTATTTCTATAAAGTTAACACTGAGTGTACCTGCCTCTTCTGCCTCCCTTTCCACCTCCTCCACTTCATCTGTCTCTGCCACCCCTGAGACAGCATGACCAACCCTTCCACACCCTCCTCATCCTCAGCCTATTCAACATGAAGGCTACAAGGGTGAAACCTTTATAATGATCCACTTCCACTTACCAGACCCAAAACCACTACCATTGAGTTGATTCTGGCTCATAGTGATCCTTTAGGACGGAGCAGAACTGCTCCATAAGGTTTCTAAGGCTGTAAATCTTTCCAGAAACAGACTGCCTCATCTTTCTCCCACAGAGCAGCTGGTATTCGAACTGCTGACCATTTGCTGCCAAATGCTTTAACCATTACACCACCAGAACTCCTCCAATTCCACTTAAGAATAGTAAATAATTATCATGCCATACAGTTACCTATTGTGTATGTGTGTGTTTTCATGAGAAAATTTAACAACTATGTTACTCTACGGGAGCTCTGGTGGTATAGAGCCTAAGGCACTTGACTGCTAACCGGAAGGTTGATGGTTCAAATCCACCAGCCACTCGTGAGAAGGAAGATTGGGCAATCACTTCCATAGTGATACTGCCTCAGAAACCCAAGGAGGGGTCACTATGAGTCGGAGACAACTTGACTGCACATAACAACAACAACATGTTAATCCACTGTTTATGTTATTGGTAAGGCTTCAGGTCAACAGTAATCTATTAGTAGTTATACTTTTGGGGAATCAAAAGTTATATGTGGATTTTTGACTGTGTAAAGGGTTGCCATCTCTAAGACCCCATGTTGTTCAAGAGTCAACTGTATATATTTCCATTTCCTTCTAGTCTCCAAGGTTTCTGTGAAGGCATCATTTAGTCTTATTGAAAATCCTTTATATTTTATTTTGTATTTTTCTCTTGCTGCTTTCAACATTTCTTCCCTTGTCTTTGGTCTTCAGGAGTTTTGCTGCAATGTGTCATGGTAAAGACCTCTTTGGGTTCTACTTGGAGTTCACCAAGCTTCTTGAATTTGTACATTCATTTCCTTATTTAGCCCTGGAAAGTTTCCTGCCAAAATTTCCTGAAATATTTTTTCCATTCCTTTGTTTCTCTCTTCATATTCTGGAATTCCCACAATCCATAGATTGGTTCTTTTAATGCTGTCCTAGAGTTCTATTTGGCTTCATTGCAGTTTTTTTTTTTTTTTTCTTCTCTCATTTCTCATGAGATTTGGTAAGTTCAGTTGTTTTGTCCTCTATTTCACTTTTCCTTCTGCCTGTTCAAATTCTATCTCTCCCTTGCATTTTCCGGTGTAGTTATTTTGTTCTTCAATTCCAGTATTTTTTATGTTCTCTGTCTCCTTATTAATATTCTCATATTATATTGTGATCTCCATTAATTTATTATTTGTGTGTTCTTTGATCATATTTAAATTCATTGTTTGAAGTTCTTCTGTTTTTTATTATTCTTACTTCTATAGGACTAATTTGTGCTGTTTTTTGTTGTTCTTTTACTTGGGCTGTTTTTTCTTATTTTCTTGTATGCCTTCCAATCTTTTGTTGAACCTAGGACATTTGAATACTTTTCTGAAGTAATTCTGGGTTTCCTGAATCTTTTCTTTTCCCAAAATTGTTTTTTATGTGAGCTTGTCTTTGTCCTACTTATGTATGTATTTATTTATTTTTCCCTTCTTCCTCTAACTTCCCATAGAGGAAACACTAGACTTATGGTTCTTCTAGCACTTTTCAGATCTTTGTAGATGGTATGTCTCCATAGCCCTGTGGGGGAGTAGTTGATCTCCTTTGTCTGCTCTAATGTCAGGAGGTATTCTGAATGTGCTTGCAACTTTTCTTTTTCCTTAATCAATGTAAGTCTGGATTCAACACCTGTAGGTAGTTCCTAGGAGCTCTGGTAGCCTAGTGCCTAAGGCACTTGACTGCTAACCAGAAGGCTGGCAGTTCAAACCCACCAGCCACTCCTTGAAAGGAAGGTTGGGCAATCTACTTCTGTAGTGATACTGCCTCAGAAACCCAAGAAGGGGTCACTATGAGTCGGGTATGACTCGACGGCACATAACAACAACAACAAGGTAGATCCTAGGAGCTCTGGTGGCATAGTGCCTAAGGCATGTGATTGCTAACCAGAAGGCTGGTGGATAAACCCACCAGCAACTCCTTGGAAAGAAGGTTGGGCAATCTACTTCAGTAGTGATACCACCTCGGAAACCCCAGGAGGGGTTGCTATGAGTCGGATCCAACTTCACAGCAGTGAGATTGGTTTGATTTGGTAGGTAGATCCTAATATCTCCTAATATGTTTTCATGTGGAATGTATATTTTGTTTTGGAGGTGGATCTCCATCTTTCCCTTTTTTACTTTGAAAGTTTCAAGTTTCAGAAGGTGGATTGAGAATTTTGTCTTTTGTTTATGGTTATTCAACATAATGACTCTCTTGTGTTTAATGTGAGTTATAAACAATGTGGGCTGCTGTGCTTTTTTACCTCCCCTCTGACTTGCCTAGAATGGGGGCAGAATGGAAGCGGCTTTTCTGTTTTAGTCTCAAGATTTCTCTCTTTCTCTGTCTGCCTTTCTACAGATATTGGCTCAGTGGGTCATCAGTTAAAGCTAGGCCAACTGCTACTCTACTTTTGCTAGGGAGTGCAGCCTACTAGGTGTATCTTGCAGTTTCTTGTCCACCCCTCCTCAGGGCTGCCTCCTGTTTGGGAGATGCTGGCTTTTTTGTGATGAGGGCTGGAGCTGGTTACCTTCCCATTGATAATGAAGTCTCTGACATAGTAGATTGTCAGTGAAAGCTAAGCCATATTGCCACTCTCCCCTACTCCTAGGGAGCTCAGCCCACTAATTGTATTTTGTGGGTTTTTTTTTTTTTTTTTTTTTTGTCCATCTGCCTCTCTTCAGAGGCTATGTCCCATTCAGAAGGCACTGGCTCAAACACCATGGGGTTTGGGCCAGTGAGTTTCCTGAGCAGCAGAGAGCATAAAAGAAAAAAAAACCTTACTACCTTGTAGGGTACCCATTCTAACTTCAGTTCATAACCTGTTGCTTTAAGTTTTGAGTTGGTTTCAGAATTCTGCATTTGTGATTTCATATGCTTCCTAGTGATAACTTACTGGTGTTTTTTGTTTTTTTTTTTTTTTTCCTCGTAGTTGTTGTGGGGGAATTGGGATGTATCTCTGCTTGTGTTGCAATTTTGGGGAGGACCAGCAGTGTCCTTACTCACAGCTTTTAAGAGACATAGGTGTAGTGGTTAAGCCATTTGGCTGCTAATCAGATGGTCTGCAGTTCAAACCCAGCAGCTGTTCTACAGAAGAAAGATGGGGCAGTTTGCTTCCATAAAGATTTACAGCCTTGGAAACCCAGTGGGAGCTGCTGTGAGTCAGAATGGACTTTGGTTTTATTTGAGACAAGTTTGTAAGCTTTGAAGCCCTCAGAGAAACAATTTGCATACAATTCTGGTGGTAGAAACCTTTCACCAGGTGCTTTATTTGATGTTTATTATGAGATTTCTGGGATGAGAAAGTGTCACCTCACTAGAGAATCTACAATGTTGGATGCTGCTTTCCTTTGTGGTGGTGTTGTTGTTGTTCTGTGCCGTCGAGTCAAACCCGACTCATAGCGACCCCTCCTTGGGTT
>NW_006921851.1:4706533-4710201 GCF_000298275.1 Orycteropus afer afer
ATCAGATAGTTCTGTTGCTTGTTCTTCCCCTGGGAGATTTCCTAATTTTTTAGCTTGGGCACATGTTTCTACTATCTTGTCCTATTTTTTCGTTTGGCTTGAAGTTGTCTTTCGTTTCGTAGACATTTTGAAGTTGCTGTCTTTATTTGTTAGTTATGTACTGAGTTGTTTCACCCTGGTTTTATGTTTACTATATCTGGAAGTGTGGAGCAGGTGTACTTCTTTGGTTGTTAACTCAGCTGTACTGGGTCGCTCTCCAGCTTTTCTTGTGTTGGTGGTATCACTGGTGGGGATGTGGGTGTAGGTCTCTGTATGTTGTGAAGAGGATTTGCTATTGGGACAATCAGATGTTCTCTTCAAGGCTTTTAAAATTACTGATTCATTCTCTTCTTTTGTTATAGATCTGCTGAGATTTTCTACTTGTTTTTGTGTTTGTTTAATCAGAAACTCTGGTGGTGTAGTGTTTAAAACATTTGGCTGCTAAACACAGGGTTGGTGGTTAGAACCTACCAGCCACTCTGTGAGAGAAAGATGAAGCGGTTTGCTTCTGTAATGATTTTACAGGCTTGGAAACCCTATAGGGCTCTTCTACTCTGTCCTAAAGGGTTGCTTTGAATTAGAATTGACTTGATGGCAGTGGGTTTGTTGTTTTTTTAGGTGGGTTACATGTTTCAAGTAATTTCTCCATTTTATCTATGTTTTCAAATTTGTTGGAATACAACTTTTCATAATTTTATGTTGCATCTCTTTTAATGTTTCCACTTTTATCTCTTACTTTTGTTATTTGCATCCTCTCACATTTTTTATTTGTCATGTCACTAGTGGTTTGTTTATTTTGTTGATCTTTTCAAAGAACCAACTTTTGTTTTTGTTGATTTCTCTAGTTTTCTATTCTCTATTTCATTTATTTTGCATTGCTCTTTGATAAGGTATGGACTTTTTTTGTTCTTTTTCTAGTGCTTCAAGTTATAGGGTTACATTGTTAATGTGAAAATTTCCTTCTTTTTTGTTACATGCATTTATTGCACTGTGAGAACTCCTTTCCCATAGGTTTTGTTATCTTTTGTTTCCATTTTCATTTAACCCCAAGTATTTTTTTTTTTATTTCACTCAATTTCTTTCTTGACCATTGGTTTTTAGTAGTATATTATTTAGTTTCCATGTATTAATGTGCTTTTTATTTTTCCTACAAATAGAAGATATTTTGTGTCATTTCCATCACTTTAAACTTATCAAGTCTTATTTTGTTACACAGCATGTGATCAATGCTGGAGAATGTTCTACATGCACTAGAGAAAAAATGTATGTTGTTTTGATGTTGGGTGGACAGTTCTATATATGTCTATTAGAATAATCTTATTTGTTTATGATATTGCTCAAGTCCTCTATTTCCTTACTGATCTTGTTTCTGGAAGTTCTGTCCATTATTGACAATAGTATGTTGAAGTCTCTTATATTATCTATTACTCTTTCAGTTCTGTCAGTATTTGCTTTGTATATTTTGGTGCATGGGTTCTTGGAGTATTTATTTATGATTGTTACATTTTCTTTTTTTATAACTTTTCATTGTGATTTGAGTGAAAATTTACTGAATATTTTGGTTTTCCATTGAATGATTCATACACATTTTGTTTCATGACATTGATTGCAATCCCCACAATGTAACAGCACTCTTTCCACTTCCTCCCTGTGGTTACTGTTTCCATTCATCCTTCCTTCTTATCCCTTCCTGCTTCTGAGCTTTATCCCTGGGCGAATGCTGCCCTTTCAGTCTTACATGGTTTATTGTTCTAAGGAGTTTATACCTCTCTGGTGTTACTGTTCACCTTATGGGCTTGTCTGTTGTTTGGCTGAAAGTTGAGCCATGAGGGTGAGTTTAGTTCTAGGCTCCAAGGAGGACTAAGGCCCATTGCCTCGGGGTTCCACAAGTCTCTGTCAGACCAGTAAGCCTGGTCTTTTTTTATTATTTGTGTTCTGGTACATGTTTTTCTCGTACTCTAACCAGGACCTTTTTTTATTTTCTTTCTTTTATTTTTTTTTTTAGAGTTTGTTTTACATTCATTACATGTACACTTAGTTTCACTCCCCATTTACCATCCCTAATCCTAACCCAGTCTTCTTCCCTTCCTGCTCGGTAACCCTCCCCCTGTGCCCCTCATAGTTATGCACTCCTATGTGTTCTGCATTTCCTCTGTGTAAATGTTGCCCCTCTGGTGCCCCATGGTCTATTGCTCCAAGGGATACATTTCCATAGAGTATGTGGGTGCATCACCCTGGGTTAAGTGGTCTGCATGTACATCTTGTTTACTACTGGGCTGAGAGCCAGCTCCTGGGAGTGAGCTTTATTCCAGGCCCAGAATGTATCCCAGGACCATAGTATTGGGAGTCTCACCAGACTCCATCCAACCAGTAATTCTGGTCATTATTGAGGTTTTGGATTTTGTTCCACATTTTTCCTACCACTCTATCCAGGATCTCCAGATTTGATCCTTTCCTGAGTGGTTGGCGTTGGTAGCCGGGAACCATCTAGTTCTTCTATCCAAGACCTTTTATTGTGATCCCTTTCAGAGCAGTTTGCAGTGGTAGCCAGGCACCATCTAGTTCTTCTGGTCTCAGGATCATAGAGCTGAGGTTTGTGTGGCTCATTGTACATCTTTGATTTTCTCAACTCTTGTTTTTCTTTGGACAAGGAGAGACCAATAGTTGCACTTTAGATGGCTCCTCACAAACTTTTAAGACCCCGTCACTACTAGCCACAATGTTTTTGTTAATGTTATATGCCATCAAGTCGTACCTGACTCATAGCGACCCCTCCTTGGGTTTCTGAGGCAGTATCACTGAAGAAGTAGATTGCCCAATCTTCCTTCTGAGTACTCACCACAATAGGATGTAGAACATTTTCTTTGTGGAGATTGTTACATTTTTTGATAGATTGCCCCTTTTATTAATATATAATGTTCTTCTTCATCTCTCATAATAGATTTTGACTTAAAGCATCTTTTTTTTAGTAACAGTATGGCCACCACCACTGCTGGGTTTTGTTTGGTTACTATTTACTTGGAATATTTGTGTCTTTGGGCCTAAGATGTGTTTCGTGTAGATAGCACACGGATAGATTATGTTTTCTTTTCCATTGTCAAGTCTCTGTGTTTTACATGGGGAATTTAATCCATTTTCATTAAAGTCATTATTGATAAGGGAAGACTTACTTCTATCATTTTGTTCTTTTTGTGTGTCTTATAATTCCTTTGTACTTTCTTTCTTAGAACTTTGAAATTATTTGTGATAAATTGCTTTCTTGTGCTGAGCTTTTCAGTTTCTTCATTCTTACCTTTTGTGTATATTTTTAAGGTATTTTCTTAATGGTTACCAATCCACTTGAGACCTTACATTTACAATGATCTATTTTACTTTGATACCAGCAATTAACATATGTTGTTGTTCTTGTTAAGTGCTGTCGAGTCGTTTCCGACTCATAGCGACCCCATGCACAGCAGAACAAAACACTGCTCAATCCCGCGCCAGCCCCACAATCCCTGCTATACTTGAGCCCATCATTGCAGCCACCATGTCAGTCCATCTCGTTGAAGGCCTCCCCCTCTTTCGTCGACCCTCCACCCTACCAAGCATGACATCCTTCTCCAGGGAATGGTCCCTTCTTACAACAT
>NW_006921851.1:4718401-4732490 GCF_000298275.1 Orycteropus afer afer
TTCCTTCCGAGGAGTGGCTGGTGGGTTTGAACCGCCAGCCGTCTGGTTAGCAGGCAAGTGTCTTAGCCACTATGCTACCAGAGCTCCCTTTGTGTAGGGAGTTGGAAATGGGACATATTAGTTAGGGCTCATGGCTTCTTCAGTGATTTTTGCTACTGGAAAGAGCCATGGAAGATACCTTATAACCATCCTTCATTCCTGGCTAAAGGCCAAGCCCTGAGCCGGCCTTAAAAATGCATTTTACTTGTGACTTTTTAAGGTGACAAAAACATTTTAGTACAATTTGGTGAGACCATGGGCAGCCACTTGTTAATGGGTTTTCATGGCCACAATAACCTGGCTAAGGTAGTTGAAAAGATTTCTTTCTTTCTGTTTTTTTTTTAGCTTTCTAATAGTTCTTTTCAATTCAACAATTAGAGTAGTTAAAGCCCATTTTAGTTTATCAAAAATCTGATAATATTAGAGGTGAAATTTCTTTCTAAAGACACTCAGGGAAGAATTTGAGTAGATCCCCAAACAAAAAACAAGATCACTAATGGCTTTTCATAGCCTTTTGCTCTTCTCATTCTTCTTACTTTTCTATTTCCCATATCTAATCCCAAGTCCAAATGGGTACAGGGAGAGCTATTTTAGGAGTTAAGTAAGAGGACAATGGTCTCTTTCTGCTCAGTGCTAGCTGTCTTTCCTAAAGATAGCATTGGACAGGAAATGATGTCCCTAATATTGTACAGTCTCTTACCCTAGTTACAGGGATGGAGAAGTGCATTTTCCACATATTGGGTCTTTGTGACCCCTGCTTACATATCAGCATGGTTAGGATTTCACCATTGAGACATACCAACTTACCTGGGCAAGTGCCTGACAGAAGACAGTTCTGTAGGTACTTACCTGATTCAGAAAGAGTAGGGCCCAATCTATTATTCAAGGCAAGAGGGTCTTGAAATCAGTCATTGTGGTTCCTTAAAGGATTCCTTATATATATATGTATTTTCCCTGTATACACTTTTCTCAGATGATATTTTCTCTAAGAAAGTTTAATTGTGATATTCTTAATTTCACTTTCATTGTCCTCAATAATATCCTACAGCCTGAAAGAAAACAAATTTTATCTTTTATGCAGATCTCCTAGGACATTTAATGTGGCTTCTTCCCTTTCCTCACTCTTCCCATACACAAATTTCTGATGTGGTCACTTAAAAATATTAGCATGATGGAAGGAAAGTGGACATCAAGTATGTTTCATTTGAAAAAATTTCTCTCTAGCTAATTCAGATATGCTGCCTATATTAGTGTCTTAGGGCTGCCATAACAAATTACCGCAAACTGGTTAGCTTCAATAATAGAAATTTATTCTGCTACAATTCCGGAGTCTAGAAGTCTGAAATGAAGATGTTGGCAAGACCATGTTCCCTCTGACCCTCTTAGAGAAGCACCTTCCTTCTCTCTTGTAGCTTCTGATAGCCTTGGACATTCATTAGCTTGCAGCATCATCACTCCAGTTTCTGCCTCCATCTTCACATGATTGTCTTCCCCATGTGTCTGTGTTTATGTCAAGATTTCCCTGTTCTTATCAAGACACCAGGCTTATTGGATAAAGACACACCTAGTCCAGTGTGACCTCAACCTAAGTACATTAGCAAAGACCTTATTTCCAAGTAAGGTCACATTCTGAGGTTGCATGGACATAAATTCTTGGAGGACACTCTCCAACCCAGTATCCCCCTTTCTCCCCAGTATCACACTTCTGAAAAGGTTCAGGTATTAATTGAGAGACCTTTCCCCTAGTGATTATGTAAGGCAGAACAAATAAAGATCCAATGTTAATTTCACCTTAGATGAAAAATAACTATGAAAAGTTAGTTTGACAATTTATCCAATTTGTTTTGGTTTCCTGAGGGAGCAAATGGAACCTGAATTTTTTTGTCTTCACTTGGCTTTAATTGAGGAAAAGTACTGAGAGGAAGAATTTTTGACACAGAAAAGAAAAAAATATATATATAGTATAAACTTTTTTAATTGCATTAACTTGGATTAGTATCTTTTCATATAGATTGAAGTGATTAGACATATGGAGATTTTGTTATGGGGCAATTTACTGGAAAAATATGGGTGGAGTATGTCATCAACAGGAAACCCTTTGCTTTGTCTTTTAGAATGTCGTTCTTTCAGGAGGTTCGACAATGTTCAGGGATTTTGGACGTCGACTACAGAGAGATTTAAAAAGAGTGGTGGATGCCAGATTAAAACTTAGTGAAGAGCTCAGTGGTGGCAGAATAAAGGTAGGAGACCAGGATGGAGACATACATGTTCATGAAAGGAGTTGCTGCACTGGAGTTGACTTGACGCTCCCCAACACCCAATTAAAGAAGCTTGTCTGACTAGCAGGAAATAAAAACACACAAAAACCGCTTTCTTAGCCATACTCTGAAATTACATCCGGGGCTTCATTGCCTGAACCCATTCTAAGTATGTAGTTAAAACTGATAAACCTAGTACGCTGTAACAACAGTTTTAAGCTCTCATTGACCCATGTTTGCCAGCAATTTTCTTTTGTATTGTAAGAGATGAGGCATGTAGTGAAATGACCAGTGTCCTGGGAGAGGGGATTGATCTATAGTGAAGATCTTTAATATCCCTTAGAAATGTTCTCATTAAACTAAAACCACTAATATTCACAGGTAATTACAATGTGTTTCTCTAACATATAATTCTTTTTTTTTTCTTTCCTAACATATAATTCTTAACTAGCTGGTGATTTTATTTGGTCTTCTAACTAGGATTGGATTTTAATACAGTAAGTGGGAGAAAACATGTTCAGTCCTTACTGGGAAGAGAGACTGCTAAAATGGAGTCATATTTTTTTAAAGATACAGTTTCATTTAGTATTTTTGGGACAGTTATTATTATTTAATATTATCTCTACAGTGCTGATACATCTAGTTTGATCAAAAAAATCAATTAGGTCAGTTGATTGGATTTTTTTCATTTTTTAGTGATTTTAGTATTGTTGAAAGATAACCTTTACTTGACTTGCACCATTTATTCATCTGAACCTGCCTAGAGTCAGGGACTAAGGGGGGGGGGGAGATGTTGCAGCCGGAGAAACTGAGAAGGCAGCTTTGTAATACAGTGATGTTATAGCAAGACATAAACGTAGTTGGGAAGGATGCTGTGTCATTAAGATGCAAGGAAGACCCCTGCATTTTCCTGTACCTAAAATGAAATCATCTTCATGTCAGCTTAAAGATTATTACAATAAAAAATTTATTTGTTCTGCTTGAACTAAATATATACTACTTTCTTTTCCAGCCTAAGCCCGTGGAGGTTCAGGTGATAACACATCATATGCAGCGCTATGCTGTGTGGTTTGGAGGTTCAATGCTTGCCTCAACTGTAAGTCTTTTTCTAGGTTGTTCTATATTTTCACTTCAGTGTTCTCTGCTGAATTTTAATAAATATTGTCCTATGAAGGTTAAACAGTGTATGTGCTCTGAATAGTGAAATATTATTTGTTTTTATCTGTGAAATATAGTAAATATTTTAATAATCTTTTTAATTGTACAGCTAGCTCATAAGTATTCTTGCTAATTAGGGCTTACAGAAAGAATGGAAAAATGAAATCCAAAGATAATCCAAAAAATCTTACACTGATCCTTAATTCCAGTACTTTTTCTAAGTAATTCTTTTTCCTTCAAACTTGTTAATAACTAGCAAATTGTTCTCAGCATACGGTTGGCCTTAAATAAATAGAAAGTGAATAAATTTTTAAAAAGAAAGAAAGCAATAATATACATACAATGGAATACTCTGTGATAAGGAAAACATGAGTTCCTGAAGCATCTTGGAACATGGTGAACCTGGAAGACATCACGTTGAGCAAAATAAGTCATTAACAAAAACAGATATTCTATGTTTTCACTTTTATGAAATGACATGAACAAGTACATACACAGAAACTAATATTCATTATTGGTTACCAGGGGCCAGGGGGTGGGAGTAGGGGATTCACACTCTATCACTATAGAAGTAGATTGCACAACCTTCCTTCCGAGCAGTGGCTTTTGGGTTTGAACCGCCAGCCTTCTGGTTAGCACTCAGATGCCTTAGGCACTATGCCACCAGAGTTCGCCTCTAGATAGTAGACACTTGTTATTTTTGGTGATGGGAAAGGTAATACTGAATGAGAGTGAAGTGTATACAGCATTACAAAAGTAAACAATGCTACCAAAAAGTACAGAAGAAAAAAAGACCAGGTGGTAATTGCTATTGTTGTTGTTGTTGTTGTTATGTGCCGTCGAGTCGGCCCCGACTCATAGCGACCCCTCCTTGGGTTTCCGAGGCAGTATAACTACGGAAGTAGGATTGCCCAACCTTCCTTCCGAGGAGTGGCTGGTGGGTTTGAACCGCCAGCCGTCTGGTTAGCAGGCAAGTGTCTCAGCCACTATGCTACCAGCGCTCCCCTGGTAATTGCTATGGGATATATAATTTTGAAACAATGGCAGAAACAACCATAAGGTATATGTGTGGGTATATATGTATGTTTGTAGGCATGTATGTATTATAGGTATGTATATATGTGTGTATATATGGTGTATGCACATGTATATATGCATCTATGTGACTATGTACATAGATTTATATAATAAAGCACATAGGGGGCACATGTACAGATATTTCTTAGACTTAACCAAACACTTCATGGGATTAGATTTCTGGGTTTGAAGGGTTAGGACTATAGTCTCATAGGACATCTCAGTCAACTGGCATAATATGTATCATTCAAAAAGTTATGTTCTGCGTCCTAATTTGGTGAGTAGTGTCTGGGGTCTTAAAACCTTGTGAGCAGCCATCTAAGATACTTATCTAATGCAAAAGAGAAAGAAGGAAACCATCGACTCAAAGAAGAAATTAGTTTATAGGATAAATAGCCTATATGATTCATGGCCTCATCTTCCTTGAGCCCAGAAGAAAATTACATGGTACCTGGCTACCACTACTGACCATTCTAACAAGGGCCGCAATAGAAGGTCCCTGATAGAATGGAATTAAAATGTGGAACAGAAACCCAAATTCCTTCATTAAAAAACAAAACAAAACAAAACAAAAAACAGATTTAGCAGAGTGGTTGGGACTGGAGGATTCCCAGAGATTATTTCCCTGAGATACTCTTCAAACTTTGAGCCAAAACTAATCCCTGAGGTCACCTTGTAGCTAAATTTAAAATTGGCTAAAAAAAAACAGGACGTATCACCCATAAGTACTGTGTTCCTTAAAAAAATCTATATGAGACCAAATGATCAAAAATTACTTTAAAAAGAATGTGAGAATATAAGAGGGCAGGAATGAAAACAAAACAACCAGAACAGAAATAATGAGCATATTCATGCATTATGAAGAATGTCACCAAACACTAGTGTAGAAATTGTCAGTTGGCAGCCTAAACTGCTGTATAAACCTTCAACAAAAACACAATAAAATGTTACTTTAAAAAATCTGCTTAGTAGTTCAGTCCATTGAAAAGGTCAAAATCATACGACAGAGGTCTGAAGATTTTCAATAAGTAAGAGTTTCTCGTTTGGTTAGTTTATTTAATTTTATTTCCCTTCTATAATGTTTACCTTTTCCTTCTAATTTCTGCTTTCTCTTAGCCGGAGTTCTTTCAGGTTTGTCATACCAAAAAAGACTATGAGGAATATGGCCCTAGCATTTGCCGTCACAACCCTGTCTTTGGAGTCATGTCATAATGTTTGCCTTGAGACAGTCCTTCAAGAAGCATCATGTTGGTGAAAGTGGCCTTCAGAACCAGAGGAGACCTTGGTCCTGTATATACTGGCATTTGGTGTCATGTTCAAGGAGCGTACTTGTACCTCGCACTGCATGAGGCACCCCAGGCCATCTGTGAGAGTCATTTCTGTGCTGAGTGTTTTCATGCCCATTTCTCATCCTTTCTATTCCCCCATTTTCTCTCCTCTCCACCTGAGCTTCTAGTTGACAAATCTCCTTCTGAAGGAATTCAGATGTCACTTTAAAAATTGTTAGGAAAAGCAATGCTAGAAAATGGCACAAGAAGCATTTTCCCAGGGACGAATGTGAGGTCTAAACCCTTTTCCTCCCAGACTATTTTTGTAAATAAAATGTTATACTCTTGAAATACAAATCAATGTTTATATTTCCTATCATTTTGTATTTTATGATATTTGGTACAAAATGGCCGATTCTAAGCACGAATAGATATTGATGTCATGGAGTGCTGTAACAAGAAGTTTTTAATTGTGAGGCATGTTCTCATATGTTTAATAGGCAAACAAAGTAAACAGCTAACTTTTTTGCCATGTTTGCTAGAAAATGATTATACTTTATTTGATGTAACGTGGAGTTTAAACACTAAACAATATTATATGAGAATTATTACAGATAATATATCTTTTAATTTTCTTGTTTGAACTTTATGGAATTGTTTTATAGAGATGATGGTTTGTTGTTGGTCAGTGTTGGATGAAATACTATCTTGCACCACTGTAATAAAAGCTATTAGAATCTTTACAAATACTTACTATAGTGTGGTGGTCTTTTGTTCTTTTTCCCTTTACTCATACATCTTTCAAAGAATATTGAGGTTTATCTTTTTCTCCCCTCAGTAGAGAATTTGATGATTAACATCAAGATTGTGGAAGAGAATTTCATAAAATGAGCACTTCATCAGTGGAAGTAGTTCAGATGATCATCTGTTAGAGATTTTATTTTTGGACAGAGATTTGGACAGTAGTTTCCTAATGATTATCAGTATCCCTTTTCAAGAATCCAGGATTCATGATTTTAAGTTTTGAATAAGTCTTTTAACATTGGCTGGAGTATATTGCTGGCTTGAAGTATAATTTGCTAAATTAATTTAGGTTTATTTCATTCTTTGTATAATACTTATATATTTTTTAAACTGTTGTTTATGAAATTCATCCTGAATCATGACATGTATTTATTCTCTGAAGATTTGCTTTCATAAAGAAACATTTCTTTTTATCATTTAAACAGTTAAGTTTAGGAATAATAATAATAAATAATTCTAACACTAGTATAGCAACTCTGGTGACATAGTACCTAAGGCATTTGACTACTAACCAGAAGGTTGGTGGTTCAAACTCACCAGCCACTCCTCAGAAGGAAGATTGGTCAAGCTACTCCTGTAGAGATAGTGCCTTGGAAACACAAAGAGATGTTGCTATGAGTTGGGATTGAAGCGACGGCAGTGAGTTTGGTTTTCGTTTTGGAACACTAGAGTGCTAAAATTTGAGTTTAACGAAGGTCCAATGACTGTCTTTGCCATTTTTCTCCTTTCCCTCTACCTCGCTACCAGCTAGTCTGATCCCATATGGTTCATCCTTTACTCAAACAAATGATTTCTCTGCTTTGCCTCAGATGTTTGCTCCTTCTCTCGATCACTAGACTATTTTGATCTTTCATGATCTTCTAATTATTTTATTGTAACAAGCTTGTGGTGGGCTCTCTGCCTCAGTCACACTTCATCATCCCAGTCAGGGTGGCGGAAGTAATTTCTGCTCATGCCATTTGCTTCTCATTTCTATGCGACTCACGAACTATGCTGATACCTTCACTCAAGCTTAAAAATTTTAGTCCTCACCTTCCCACTTGTGTTCTTTGCTTGCCATTATCCTAGTGAGCATGTTTGTGTCAATCTCTGTGCTCGCACTTCCACTTTTTTTTTAATAATTGGTCAGGTGCTATGTTGGCAAGCGCTTTGCTGCTTTTCCCCAAAACTCCTACATGTGCCTTGTTCATGTAGATTATTTGTCCTGTAGCATTGTTTCTTTAGTTTCCATCTTTCTCTTTTGCTCTGGATGAGCATCTTAGACACTTTCCCAGGCTACTATGATGAAAAGGTATGTATGTATGTCAGTGCTGGTAGCTGATAATAAGAAGCATCACATTCACTCCTTGTTTGGTCAGCTTGTGTTAGGAGTCCTATATTACCAAACACGGGCTGAACTAGAACTAACACAACCAATTCTTAGACCACAGATGTGTGACACTTGCACTTTCCTTCTTTGGGACAAGATTATCTTTGGGACAAGATTACATTTGAGAGTGTACTTACATTTGCCAACTCATTAGAGTCCTGATCAGAGCATTTTGTTTTTAATATAACATCTGTGTCTCAGTATATTGGGACAGTGACTGATGTCATGCAGTGGTTCTCAACCTGGATGAGGCCCAGCCCAGATCAAGAGAGTTAGAATCTGAGGAGGAGGAAGGGTGGACATCAAGGTTATTTTTCTTTTCTTTTTCAAACTACTTAAAGCCATTTGCCACCAACTGACTCATGGTGACCCCATGTGTGTCAGAGTAAAACTCTAATCCATTTTTCAACAGCATTGAAAAATGGCTGTTTTGTGGAAGTAGATCATCAGGACTTCTGAGGGCCCTGTGAGTGGAGTTGAACCTCCAGCCTTTCTGTTAGCAGCCTACTGAATTAACTATTTGCCTCGCCCAGGGCCTCCTCAAGATCCTTAGGTAATTTCAGTATGTGGCAAGGCTGAAAATTCTGGTGAGCTGAATGGAAGGGCTTTTGAATCAGAAAGATCTGCACATGAACTCTGCTACTCCTTAGGCAACCGACGTGTTCTCAGTTTCCTTAGCTATTGAGAATTGTAATGACCACATTATTGAAATGTTGTTGTTGTAAGAATGTTAATAGATTATTGTTTCTATTCAGGAAAACACTCTAGATACTATATAAAGAACTGTGATTCTACAATGTGCATTGGTTACTTTCTAAGGAGGAAAAGCACTTACAATTAGTGCTACTATTTTTAAGAAATTCTGCACATATGTTTTGTACTGATTGGATTAATTAGCACTAGATAATAACATAGTAGTTAGTTAAGTATTCCTAAAGTTGATGGGTAAAAGCAAACTAAGGCAAACATACCTAAGAACTCTAAGTGGATGATAGTCTATAAAAAATTTCAACAGATATATTCTTTTATGAACATACTCTTAAATTATAAATTAGCTGTCCTTAGAACTATAAAACAAACCTTTAATAGTATAGAAATACTCTTTGCCCTGTTCAACAGATTACGACATAAACTCAACTTTATGATGATAAGAATATTATAGGAATAGCTTTAACTTTTCTTAAAGTTTGGTACCTGGTATGTAACTATTTGCCAACTTTATCTTTCTGACAAGATGTGATGGCTAGCTCAGGGTTGCTCTTGATAAAGCACCTATGCCAACAGCCATCCCCCTCTCTTTTTACAGATCTTCATCAGAATCCTTTAGCTTTTACTTTTATTAAATTTCTGGCAAAGACTAAAGAATGAGAAACTTATAACTTTGTTTCTACATGTGTTGAGAGTATGGGAAAACAGAAGTGAAAAAAATTGAAGACGTGAAAAGGAGAGTAGATAACCTGTTGATCAAAGTCTCTGAGGAGGTGAGAGGTGCTGTGATCTAGAGAACAGGTGGAGGAAGGAAGAAGAACAAACCTAGAAAGCACTAGGTGTTTATAGTGGCACATATCCAGGAGGTTAGGGGCTTTCTCCAGTTGATTTCACTTGTAACTCAGATGAAAGAGAGAAGAAGGCAGAGAAGGCCTTAGTGCTGGAGCTTTGCCAGGCCAGTGTGATGAAAAGGCAGGTGTAGGTAGGTAGTATATAGTAGGTAGTATGTATATATAGACTAGTTGAAGTAATGTATGAGGAAGTCCAGGAAGGGTGAGGATTAAAGGGAAGTGAAACAGTGGGAAAAATGGAGGAGCCTGAGGCCTGGAGGTCTTGAACTTCAAGGATAGGAAGTTGTGATCACGGAAAGGATATTAGTACACCTACTTGTCAGTTATCAACTATATGGTTATCTGACATTTTACATTTAAGGCAATAGTAAAGTATTCAACTATTTTGTGCATTAATGATGTACATCTGGCAGTAATAAATGCTGAGGTACAAGATGAGAGTACAAGATGGCTGTGATGGCTAAGGTTATGTGTCAAGTTGCCTGGGCCATGATTCTCAGTTGTTTGGCAGTTATTTAATGATGTAATTTGACACTAATGTAATGATGCAGTCATCTTCCATTTTCCCATAACACTTATTTTCACATAATGGCCTGATCTTTGGAACTTAACTATGTTAATACATGAATAGTGGGTGTATTTATGACTTCAGTGGTAGCGCTCTTCTCAATGATAGCAGGGTCATTGATAGTCATCATGTAGAGGTTAAATTCATTGGAAGTTGAAGAATGTAGGGAATTTTGACTCATGGACATTGGATAGATTGTCCAGATGGATATGGGGATTGGAAATGAGAATAAGACTGATCCATTTGCCAAAGTTCTGCATCAGTAAGGGCAATGGCCAGAAGTTGAGCATTGACTGTCTTACTTTGCCAAATGTTGAGTGTACATGATCTCATTTCATCTTGACAACAACCCCACAGAATTGATAGGCTTGCTATCTCCATTTTCCAGATAAGAAAAACTATGACTGAAAGAAATCAAATAACCTGCTCAGGAAATGAGAAGTAATTATTTGATTGACCAAAAAGTGTGGATGGAGTCTCTGGGTGGTGCAAACAATTAATGTGCTTGCTGCTAACTGAAAGGTTGGTGGTTTGAGTGTACCCAGAGGCACTTCAGAAGAAAGACCTGAGATCTACTTCCTCGGGGGAAAAAAAAAAATTAAAGAAAAAAAGTTCCATTACAAAAGTAATAGTTTCAGAGTTCAAAATGGAGTCAAGCCAGTGAGCAGCACGCTTTATCCCTCTGGCATCTAAGGTCTTGAATAACTAGCCTCAACAGTTTAAATTAGGAATTTCGGTGCTCTGAACAGCTCACAGATTCAGAGTACATCAAACACGCAAGAGCAGAATTAGAGGAAAGGTACAGACAGATTATTTGGGAAAGAGCTACTTTAGGAGGATGGATGGATGGGCACCCGAGAGAGGCATTGGAAACTCTTCTGGAGCAGTCACTGAGCACTGGGCTAGGGCACCCATCTTAGATCCCCGAGCCAAAAGGGAGGATGCCTTATAACAGCTTACCAGCGACCACTCTAATATTCTGGTGGACAGCGGCAGAGACCTGCCTCCAGCAGCTCATCTTGAGTTTTTGGAGGTAATTTGGGTCTCCTGGGGGCTGGCTGCGGGCATGGATACCTCCGCTGAGATTTGGAGGAAAACTTACTATTGCAACAAGAAGGGTAGCTCCCTCCCCTCCCAGAGGGTCACAGAGTAGACTGGGGTCAGACTGGGAGACTTCTTGCTTTTCTTTGTCACAGAGATCAGGACTGCAGGTCACTAGCAGGTACTTCCCTGACCCGCAGCTCAAACTGCATGCATCTTTGGCGCTGCAGCTGGGCAGTATCACAGACAAACACAGAGCCAGCCATTAGTGATCTGGCGGGATTAGATCAGCACTGCGGACAGAAGGAACAGGGAGAGGGAAGAAACCGCACACCTGGGATTTTTGCCTTGGTGCCGTTCTTTAGTGCTGTGGGGCCGCAGAGGCGGGATCTTTGAGTGTGCCTGAAATTGGCAGAAATTTGTGATGCTCTAACAATAAGAATCTTTCCTGAATTGTGCTGCAGTCTTACATATAAATACATCATCAAAAAGAGCCTGTTCAAAGCCCTAGAAACAGAAACCGGCCATAGCAACACCAAGCTTTCCTTCTTCGGCTCCCACCTTCTCTGCCAATATCTTCTCTCACTCAATAGAAGAAAACATATTCATCCAATTATCATAAAACCTCCCGCTTCGAACTCTAAACCCTCTTTACAACAAACAGAAACACATATCCACACTACACACAGGGATTCTACCACCACAAATAAAACAGCAGAGCAACCCAACACACTTGCATCAATTAAAAAAACAAAACAAAACAAAAAACACACACCAGTTTCACCTTTTCAAACTATTAAACCATAAAACCAAGACAAAACAAATCAACACGTAACCAGCAGCTAGTGACAACCTAAAGAGACAGTGCGCTACCAGATTCCAGGGACTTAAGAAGAGGTTCTGTTTTCCAGTGACCACAACAACTCTCCAGGAGTGCACCGCACGACTGAAGAGGTCCTAGTCTACACCTTCCTTTTTTTTTTTTTTTTTCTTTTCTCTCTTCTTTCTCTCGTGGTTAACCCCATCCCTTGTTAGTTTGTTTTGTTTGTTTGTTTTGTTTTGTTTTGTTCTGTTTTTGCTTTTATTTTCTTTTATATTGTTGGTTTGTTTCTTTGTTTGTTTTCTTTATTCATTATTCTTCTTCTCTACCTTTTTACACTCAGTGACCTATCCCCAGATACTGCAGATATATCTGTTTTCTTCTTCTTTTCCCCCCTTTTTTTCTTTTTTTGGGTTACTGATCCTGTGTGATTTTAGGGTGTATTTTTTGTACACGTGCTTATAGTTTTTTCAATGGTTATTCAATTTTAATTTTTGCTTAACTGAGGGGAGACAGCAACAGTCCTCATAAGATACAAGTAAACCCACACCTCCTGCAACTTCACTTACTGAGCAACAGCCAGCACCTCTTTCTCCACCAATGGGCCAATGATAAAAAAAAAAAAAACACCAAAAAGAGCCTGAATCACCCTTGGCTGCTCTTCATAAACAGTTAATAGAGGTCTTAATACAATACCACAATGTCTCGGAAACAACATACCATCACAGTCCACACAAAAAGCAAGATAAAGTGGTAGAAACAAGAGAAAAGGATACTGACCCAGAACACATCCCTGAGGGAGAAGCAGCATTGGAACTCTGTGATAAGGAATCCAAAAGAATTATATTTAGGTATCTTCAAAGGATTGGGAGACAAACCAAAGAAAACACAGAAAAAACCTTAGAAGAATTCTGGAAGAAAATACAAGGAAAAAAATGGCAAAATAAATGAAAAATTAGAAATGATTCTAAATCTACAGATAGAAATCCAGAAGATTAATACTAAATTATAAGAAATAGATAACACATTGGAAGGGCAAAGGGGTAGAATTGATGCAATAGAAGACAGAATTAATGAGATTGAAGAAAAATACCTAAATACTTCTTTAGAAAGAGATCAGTCAAAAAAAATCAAAGCAAAATGAAGAAAGCCTAAGGTTCATGTGGGATACCATCAAAAGAAATAATGTACGTGTCATTGGAATTCCAAAACAGGAAGAGAAAAATAAAACCACTGAGAAAATTGTACCAGATTTGCTGGAGGAGAACTTCGCTGGTATGATGAAAGAGGAGAACATATCCATTCAGGAAGTCCAATGAACCCCAAACAGGATAGACCCCCAAAAAAATCACCAAGACATATCATCATCAAACTCACCAAAACCAAGGACAAAGACAGAATTCTGAGAGCAGCATGGAAGAAACAAAAAGTTACATACAAAGTCAGCCAGTAAGAATAAGCTCTGATTTCTCAGCAGAGACCATACAAGTGAAAAGACAATGGGATAGTATATATAAAACCCTGAAAGAGAAAAATTTTCAGCCAAGAATTATATACGTGGCAAAATTGTCCCTCAAATATGATGGTGAAATTAGGAGATTTCTAGATAAACAGAAACTAAGGGAATTTGTTAAAACCAAACCAACTTTACAAGAGATGCTAAAGGGAGTACTTTGAACAGAGAATCAAAAATAGCAAATAACAACCAACAATTAATACACAAGATGACATATCCCAGAGACCACAGCTATGGACATATCAAAAGCAAAATGAGCTTACAAGACTGTAAACAGGGAATCAGAGACATCAATTGGCAAATGAGGACAACTACAAAGAAAAAGAGGGAAAAGACTGTATATTTACAGAACTTCTAAATGGTGAGGAAGTTAAGAGAGTTTCAAGACAGAATGGACTGCTCTACACTCAGGAGGAAAATTATAAATCATAGGTTAACCTCAAAGAAAAATGATAAACCTTCACATCACAATAAAAAAGAGGACAAGCACAAATACTCAGCAAATATTAAATCAACAGCAACAAAGGAAATGATAGCAGGATTCATAAACATAATGAGCTCAGCACAGAAAATAATATGGAACAAAGAAACCAGGGACACCATGAAAAAACA